>NC_050192.1:18421650-18549150 GCF_008315115.2 Sander lucioperca | reverse complement strand
CGTCACTTTTTGACGCTCTGGGTCTGGCCGTACGTTTTACTGACATGCGGCACAAGAACGAGACAGATTTAGGAGAAGATGGTGGGTGGGGTTACAAAATGTACATTTCAGTGACAGGCGAGACAGGAATGGGACACGTACCCCGGTCTCCTGGGTGAAAGTCCTGTGTTTTTTGACCCATCCACCACCCCAATCAACCTCCTTACGTGGATTTTCGGTCTTTTCATCCTTGCTAAAGGCCGATTTCTGCATTGGTATCTGACGCTGAGAGCCACTGACCATCAGTATTTGACGAGTTGGGAGTGAGAACGGGTTGGCTAAACCTGCGCAAATAAAACCAAAAGAAACCATGCAAATCTCAAAGCACCTGAAAAAATGGGCACATTGCATTGAGCTGCGAAACTTTATGGGTGTGTTTGCACTGTTATATCTGTTGTGAACTGGACCGTAAGACGGGGAAGATAGCGCTGCAAGTGATGCACAGTTCATGGTGCTATCAGCCACTGCAATCCATCCGACTTTTGTCTCTGTATTTCCCTGCTTCATCCCCCTCTCTTCCTCTCTGCCGTCGAGCTCCACTTGTCCACCAATTATCTTTAGCTCGTTCAGATAAGAGGTGCTCCATATTGAACAGACACAAGAAGAGAGAACAGGGGAGTCTTTGAATGTTAAAACGCCTTCACAGCCACCAGACAACCTGCATCCACACAGAGAGAGAGAGAGAGAGAGAGAGAGAGAGAGAGAGAGAGAGAGAGAGAGAGAGAGAGAGAGAGAGAAAGCGCAACCTAGAGCACGCAAAACAGTAAGTGCTGCTGGAGACTGAAATGTTCATTACACCCCATAATATGAAAGTGCTGTACAGAATAAATTACACGGTGATGGTTCAGCTATTCTTACAAGTGGAGTTTAAAATGTCGAGTTTGTCCTGTGGGTGGTGTTAAAGGAAAGACCATGAGGTTGTTAAATATTATCAAAAGGGTTTAACTTTGGGGGAGGAGGAATGTGCTCAACACATGTCAACAGATTATTCCTGCTAGATTTTGTCATGGTCAAAGTATGTGGACACCCTATGTATGACAGAAATGGTGGTGAAAACCTATGGCTGAAACAACTTTTATATTTTTTTTGTGGCGGAAAAGGTTAAAGGACTAAAGCCGTGGTTATATTACATTTGTACTCAGGAGTCGGATTTTCCGAGGGCAAAGTTGGAAACACGCCCCCTGACCTCGGATTTCCGAGCTGTGAACTCTGACAACCTGGCAGTACCCCAAGCTCACAATCCAACATGGCTGCTCTGTGCATCAACAGTGGTGAAAGCTGTAGTAACATACAGTTATTAGCACTTCTGTCTTATTTGTGTCTCACTAAATCAGTCGTACACACAGTCTTGTCCAACTTCTATCTGTGGACTGTTTGTATGCACAAAAACAGCGTAATGCATTGTTATCAACTAGTATTGCAATAAATGGCTAACCTGGCTAGAGCTAACCCTACAATGAAAAATCTGACTTGTAAATGGAACGTATTCAACTCGGGTGTGATGTCATTCCCAGCTCCGGCTGAATTCTAAAAGGTAAATGGAACGCACTATTACACTTGTCTTTTCAATTCAACTTCAGTCATCCGATCATGCCAGGACGCATCAACTGTCACCTCTAAACGCGCGGAGATCGGATCTTGCTTGCATTCGGATCCGATCAGCCAGACCACATTCAGGGGTAGCCTGGCTGCATTGAGTTTGGATTTCAGTGAGATGTGGACAGCTTGTCAAACGTAGGTCTCGAGTCATCTCCCACACAGGGGTTTCGTTTTCCCAAGCAAAAGCAAAGGAAAGAGATCCAAAGATGGAGGGAAACCGGGGCTGGAGCACAGCTGAGACCCGCTGTCCACCACTACTATTAAATTATTTACTCGTTTTTTTACTAAGGGATTAGTGTTTTAGGAACCTTGCTGTGTTGTTTGTTCAATAACGTCTATGTATGTATGTTGTATGTCTGTATTACGTTTGTAATGGTAAGGGCAGCAGCAGGGGGGTTGGCCCAAGCTAAATTTTCTGCATTGTCGAACAATAAACAATATCATAGTATGTCTTACAGCACTGTGGTCACTGTGGTGGCTGTCTCCACTGCTCTCTCCCATACATTATAAAAAATAATGGACGTAGCATCCGTGATGTCACCCATTGATCTGTGCCTTTTTTTAAGCCTCCAGTTTGGCAATTTGGCGGTCGCCATCTTGGTCTTTCAAAACCGGACGTGACGAATTTTGGATGAGAGTGTGAAGCTTGGGAGGATGAGGCGGCCAAGCCAGTGTTGTTTATGGATGAAATGGTGCTGTGCTAAGCTAAACGCTAAAGAGGTAAAGTTGCTGATTTTCAACCCTTCTGAAGCGAGTCATCCAGTGGAGATTTAATGATTTATAAAATATCAGGAAATTGTAACAAAATGAAGCTAAACAAGTCCACGACGTTGTGTGGTCCTTGAATCTGACTAACATTTTGTCTCTACTTTGGGTCAAACTCCAAAACACTGAATCCTACATCTCCCATAATACAACTGGATTTAGTGTCAATTCATTAGAGCCTCCCTGCCTGGTAAACAGTCACATCTTTCAAACTCCACACCTGCAGTTTAAATTTGTAGCCAGTAAATTAAATTGCGTGTTTTGTTCAACTAAGAGTCCAAAATGATTAGAAATAGAAACATGTAGGGTTTGCTAACATTTAAAAAAACAACAAATATTTGCAACTTTTGCTTGATAAAACTTACATTTAACTTTTTTTTGGCACATGAATTGTGTTTCATTGATCATATGTCTTCTTTTAGTGACTAAATGTAGGAGAGTCAATGCAAGCACTCTGCTTATTATTTCACCACGCAAATCTGTCGGATTTTCTACAGCAGGTCTGAAGGTCTAAATGATCGAACTTGTTTCAGCTCGGTGACAAGCTGCAGCAGCAAAGTGCGTCATTTCTAGAAAGCGAAGCTGTCAGTGAGGTGGCGCTCTGCGTGAAGGGACTGCAAAAACATATTAATAAGGTGTGGGCTGAGTGAGTAGTGAACGTGTCCTTTAACCAACAGCGAGGCCAGACAGCTACAGACTACAACAGGTCCACACACGCACACACACACACACACACACACACACACACACACACACACACACACACACACACACGGCAGTTAAATCAATTAAAACAGAATCAAATCAGACAAAAAATTAAGTTTGTGATGAATGAAATTTGTGAAATGATTAGAAAAACAATAATTATGCAGTAATAAGTTGCCCTAAAGGAAACATTTAGCTAATTATCTAGCGTGTAAACACAAGTACACACACACACACACACACACACACACACACACACAGATGTGATGGTGAAGATGTTGAGCTGTCGGTCCTGACACAAACTGAAACTCTCTCTGTCTCGCTGCACAAGTGGAAAAACTATCTGTCTGTGTACAGAGGAGACTCAGAGGACAGTGACAATCATATCGCCTCGGGCTGGCTGATTGGCTTGGCTAACTGCCAGCCCCGGCCAATCAGAGGCCTTTGATTTCCCCACAGCGATAAAAGCTGAAAAATATTTGACAGCCGAGCGGCGACGACCTTTACACTAAAGTATCACAACACACCTGGAAACGTTTGATTAGAGATTATGTAGATTGGTTACTGATTGGACGACAAGAGATGTATCTATCTGTATGTGATCTGGGAATCATTGTGGGACTGCAATCATAACAATCATATATTACATGTTTGGATGTGGTTTGTGGTCTGTCTGTGTGTGTGTGTGTGTGTGTGTGTGTGTGCGCGCGCATGACGGAAAGGTGTGTCAGATGTTTGTTGGGCGACCATACAGATGTTTTTTATGTTTGTTTTTAATGTTATCTGTAGAATATTTTCTGTGTGAACAGACAAAGTTTTATCTTATCTGCTTTTTATTCATTACTTTTGCCGCCTACCCTCTTTTTGTATCTGTAAGATTATTATGTACTCCATTTCCAATGTTTAATATCTGACCTTCTAGCAACACAATAGAGTGATGAGGTGGAACGGTATTACTTCGACCTTTAAATTTAGCACAAATTTTAAACACCTTTCCAGAGCGTTTACCATCTTATTTTAGCAACATGCCTGCTAATTAGCAGTAAACACAGCGTACAGCTGAAGCAGATAGGAATTATAGGATTGCTATTAGTTTTGGTGGAAGAAAACGCAAATGAATACGCGTTTTCACCGACTGTCTTTATGCAAATATTAGTTTATCAAGAGAAACAGCTCCTGGAGCTAATTCACCAATCGGAAGCCATTAAACCATCGCAGATGACGAGGGTGGAACGAGATGATGTCATTAAATGACAATGTGGAAATGTTGATTCATGATTTATTAGCTAAGTCTGTTGCCATTTAACTTTGTTGCGTTTTTCTTTTATCGATACACAAACGTTTCCACGTCAGACGAGCAAAATTGAAAATGTGCATAAAAACATGGATGGAAATGCACTTATTTATACCATTTATGGAAATTCTTTATACCCAGTGTCTGTGGTTTCCTGTCTTTAATTATCTTTCACTTTTTAAATGGTGGTTATATAGTAAAATGTAAATGAGGACGGCCATTCTGAGGCAGGAAATGAAGTAAGGACACCCAAGGCAGCAGTTTGAGGACTATTATCTTTAATGCTCTCTGTGGGCTCGGAGCAGATGACTCAGAGAAGCTGATGTTGCTCGACACCCATTATCACCAGTAGACAGCTGTCAATTTACTGCTCTCACGTAACAAGAAAATTAACTATTATTTTGTGGCCGGGTTAGCTCAGTTGGTAGAGCAGGCGCACATATATAGAGGTTTACTCCTCGACGCAGCGGCCCTTTGCTGCATGTCATTATCTGTCCTGTAGAAATAAAGGCCTAAAAATGGCCAAAAAATCTTAAAAAAAAATAAATAAAATTAACTATTATTTTCCCCGGTGTGGTTGCCATGCTCACACTGAGCGGAGAAGTTGAATGTTTACATTTGGAACAGCAGAGTGGTAGTTTGAACGCTGCTTCCATCACATCAGATCTCCACCTGACAGTGACGAGTCGTCCAATGAGGTTGTTAGCGACGGATGATATCATCGCCGTCTCTGTCAGCAGAGTGAATCTCATTAACCAGCAGATGGGCTGTTCATATAACTTCTTTACTCTGCCCTTTATTCCGTTTTCACTCTTATTTCTCCATCTGTTTTGTTTATCTGCTCATTTTCTTTTTCTCTTCTTCTGTCTCTTTTATTCCTCTCTTCTGTCGTTTCCGTCTGTTCATTTCTCTTTACATTTTGTCACACAAATCACTCTTTCACTCCGCCATCTGTTTCCTGTGTCACGCTCTCTGCTCCGCCGACTGCCTGCGTTTCGGCTACCCAGCATCAGTCTTTGTGGGGTTTTAGCATCAGATTGGCCCAGTGTACACTCAGCATCAAGCTGGTGTTGTGAGTCCGTTAGGTGTCGACAGTGTACTGATTACACATCTACAGACAACAGAGTTCAGACTTCTGGCTCAGAGCTGCTCAGGTGAGTTCCGGGAAGGTACCTACAAGCACACGGAGGCTGTCACTGCTCCTTTAGCGAACAGCTACTCACTAAGTTCTGCAGAGTCACCAGAGAAGTGTACAGTGCTCCTGTCTGGTCTGGGTTCCTTAAAGCCCAGTTCAGGTCAAAGACTCGTGAGAGGAGTTGAAACTTGCAACTACTCGCAACGCACCGTTCTGCAACGTTCCTCTGATTCACAGCTTTGTCCTAGGCGCTCCTTCTCTTCAGTCACTCTCGAGCTCCACCGTACTTGCAGGCGCACGTTGAGCTTCCGTTAACAGTTTGTAACAGAAATAAAATGGATTATGGATCATTTTATTGTAGCTGACTTTACAAGATGATTTCGCTATTGGCTGTAGAAACAGGTGACGTCTCTAACGTTCTAAAACCAGCCTCTGGAGACTTGAACAGCTGAGTCGCAGCCACACCATCAGCTGGTTTGAGTCGAGCTGAGACGGGCCGGTTCAGACCGCTGAAACTTTTCCCTGCGACGTTCTAAAGCGGTTTTGTCTCGTCGCGAATCTTTGGTCTGAACTGGGCTTAACAGCACCTGGAGGATGCTCCACATCCTCATATTCTCCACACGTGTTCACGTTATTTACCTAACACGGTCATTCTGAATCTCAATACAGTAACGTTACTTTTGCTGTTTCTGTCTACGTATGACATCTATGCATGTCTACTCCTTGGTGGCTGAGGGCATTGGTGGAAAGTAACTAAGTACATTTACTCAGGTCCTGTACTTAAGTACAACTTTGAGGTACTTGCACTTCTTGATTTCTGCTACCTTATACTTCACTACATTTATTTGAGAACTTCAGTTACTTTGCAGATTCAGATTAATAATACAAATATTAATCAGCAAATTAATTATGATGCATTATCACAAAAAGCGCAGTGAGCCTCTTTTCATTGAAATGAATGGGGTGCCACCCTGAAACACAGTATCCAATTCTCTTAATTAATACATCCATGTTCATCCTACCTGGGGTGAACAGCCACCAAGTACAACACAATACCAGAAAACATTTGCGATGAGTGCAGCGATTCAGAGATATGAAAACAGAAAAAAAAAAAAAAAACTTTCAGCACCGGACAGCTCCTCAGCTGTCCGGTGCTCCTCCTCACTCACTGTGGTTGATGACAACGTGTTTACATTGTATGCATGTGTTATAATAGTATCAAAGAAAATTTTTAAATTATTATTTTTATTATTATTTATATATATATAATAATAATAATAATAATAATAATAATAATAATAATAATAATAATAATAATGGTATTATTATGGTGGCTGGTGCTCGTTAACATTCCTGCCAACAGCTCTGACAGAGGAATTGTGATTTATTTCGCCCCAGCATTAAAATAATGATGCCGGTTAGTGAGTTTAGCCGAGCTGGCGGTTTTTACTACTAGTCGGTTGCTATGGTTACACGTATGAAGAGGTTCACAATGTGTAAATAGGATTCTAGATTTATTAGAATTCCTGTCTGCCAATTACAATGTGAGGTTGGAGCCAGTAGTGCGCTCAGCATGACAATGGTGACAGAGAGACAGACAGGGGGCGGCCTCTAGCTCACCCAGTAAGCGCGTTCGCCCCATGTTGGCTGAGTCCTGCAGCGGCGCAGGTTCGAATCCGACCTACTGCCCTTTGCTGCGTGTCATCCCCCATCTCTCTCCCCCTTTCATGTCTGTCCACTTTCAAAATAAAGGGAAAAGCCCCAAAAAAATAATCTTAAAAAAAAAAGAGAGACAGACAGATGCAGGTAGACAGAATCATGAAATCATGTAAGGTTCCTTATATTCTAATGAAGTCTATGCAAACAGCCTCTGTAGTTATAAATGGTCCACTTCAAACAAAAACACTGCAGGGAGACAGAGAGAGCTAATACAGATGATTAATTAGCCGGGTTCACACACACACACACACGTTAATCTAGTAATTAAACTCAAAATGTAATTTGGCTTTGTTGTGTTTTTTTTATTAAACTTGTCATTTCCACTCTCACTTATATTTCCTCCAGATAAAAAGACAAGTTAATTAAATAATGCATAACATTAAATGCAAGTATGGATTCGGGATCTCCCCCCAAAAAACACCTGGAAGCAATATAAACGCAAGTTTTGGAGGGGCCTCGTGGAAAGTGATAACATTTTTTATTATGCATGATTTCTTATGAACAACAACATTCCTACTAAGTATATCATATAAGAGATAAAAAAATGAAACACAACTATAGCTCACGTTTCCACTGAGCCACAGGAGTCCCTGTTTCTAATTAGTCACAACCTGTTAATGTGATTTTGATTTCTCTAATGATATAACATTTGAGTTCTGTGTGTAGACTGAAAATATCTTCTTTTCACAAAACAACGCTGAGATATTTGGTGCCAGTGGTATGTTTGGGAGTTGTTTTTCCTGCTGTATTTTATTATTTGAGCTGCACACTCTTATGTTGTTTCCAACGGCATAGATGTGGCAGTGCATATTACCTAAGTGAATTATCTTAAGTGTGTCATTAGTGGTATTTTCTGATTCAAAACTTCCACTGGAAATCTGCCGTTTGAAGCCTGAGTGGAGTCAACATCCTTCGCGGACTATAAAAAGATCAGTCATCACTGCTGTACAATTATCACATAAAATTAAGAAGAACATTGTTGAAGGAAATGTGTAAGTACCATAAGTCTTATTTATTTATATTATATATATATATATATAAAAACTAAGTAGAACTTCCATTTTAAATAATAATAGGTCATCAGTGTGTGCATAATTATACAATTAACTATGATTTAATAAAGTGAAGTAGAACATTATATTGTTAAAGCAAATGTGTACGCACCATAAGTCTTGTTTTCTAATGAAAAACCTAATGCAAAATCTGCCATTTAAAGTACAATGAGCTAAATCCAGGTTGGGCCACAAAAAGATGTCATCACTGCTGCACAATTGTAAGATTAACCTTGATTTAATCCACTTATAAAGCAAATCCTCCTTCGTCCAAACAGCCTTCAGGCTGATGATCATGGTCATTATGAGGATGTCAGTATTCAGCTGATGTGCTGTCCACCGGTGCGTACGTAGCTCCAGGCTGAACCAGTTCTGTCTTTAATAGCATAAATGTGAACATGTTAACCGAGGTGAACCACCAAACCTCAGATACAAGCCTGGAGACAAAGGAAACACCAGCTGCTCTTTACTATCTATTAGTCTTTATTTACAGGAATAAAATACAGTCTACAGTCCCAAGTGCAACCTAAAGCGTTTTTTAGTCAGTGCACAGCAGGTGGGCTGAACATTATTAGGAAATTTTGGGACTTAAAGCATTTCTAATATGTATTGTTCATGATATCTTAGTACACCAGTAGAGAGCATTTTCTTTTCAATTCAAGACTCTCAGATACCACTACAATTAGTTCTTTCTACAAAAACACCACAAATGAGGCCAGACAACCACAATCGACAAAGAAGTCTTCTTTCTATGGCACTTTAATTACCCACAATACAACTCGACAACCGAGAGGGTTTTTGTGCCTAAACCTAACCACGCTGTGACCGTTTCACGACGTTAATGACATGTGGTTCGTATTTCGTGCCACGCTAGGGGCGTTAATTTATAAAAAGCTCCTATGGGTCGTATTAGATGGTAAACGACCTATATCGTCGTATGGTTTGGAGTACTTGTTGTGATACTCTTATCTTAGTCACGCATTGTCTAGTCTCGCATTGCCAGACCCTCCTCCAAAGTGCGCTGAAGGGGCGTCTGGCTACTCCACATAGCATTTGGGGAAGAGAGGAAAACGTGCTCTGGTTTATTGGCATTTCTTTAAACCAATCACAATCGTCATCGGCGGTGCTAAACTCCGCACAGAGCCGCTGTAAAATAGCCGTGCGAGAGAAAACTCAGATAGGACAGATAGTCTAGCTAGCTGTCTGGATTTACCCTGCAGAGATCTGAGGAGCAGTTACCCATAGTCCTCAGAAATCCACCGGATTTAAAATTCCAACACAAAGAAAGCGGAAGGAAACGAAAAATACACGCATCCGGCATAATTTCCTGCAGCACCGGAGCAATCCCGGAAGTGAAACGCGAAGGACACTTTTTTTCACACTTATTTTCAAACTTGGAGTCTTTTTTTTAAAATGAATGAAAATGAAAATGCACGCTGAAGTGAAAAAATCAAGACGACAAAAACAACGGGTGTAGACGTTTTGAGGCGCATCACACACTAACTGTGCGAGCATGATGGTGTCCCTTTGGCTGCATTCAAACTTGTTTTTCTGGATGGTGCACATGTACACTGTTGACTGGGATGGTTGGATTTTAGATGGAAATAATTCTGCTTCAAAGAGTTCAGTATTTAAACATTCATACAAAACCATGTCCTCAATGTGTAGGATATACATGAGGGGCGGCTAGGACTCAAAATGGATGTGTTTTACCACTTATTATTTAAATGTACTTTTAGCTTTACATGTTTTCTTCAGCTGTGTTACAGTCACTTTGAAGAAAGAACAATGACTGTGTCCCTGGGTGAAGAGTCCTTTGAGATGTGATTAACACACACGGGAGTGGATGTATGTGTTTTTTCCAAACAGATATTACAGCGGAATAGAACAGATGGATCCATACTTAGTCAGGATCACCATTAAAACCAGTTCTATTGGTGAGTAAAGATCAGTTATTGATGGGAATCTGAATGGACAACTTTCGTCTTCGTCTCCATCTCCCGCCTGGTATCATTATGTTTTAATAAATTGAATAATTCCCTCTCTCTGCTCACGCTCTATTCTCTTTCCTGAATCAGAACATGTTTCCAGGACACGTTAAGGCTACGACGTCGCCACGGAAACTACAGCGGTTCTCACACGTGCTAATTTATCCGTTTAGCCATGGAGGAGGACGCTAATGACCAAGCACGCAACGACATCTGCAACCAGAGAGTGTTTTATCAGTTTGTGGTGATATTTGTGTCTCTAGTGTGGAAATATCAGCGGATGGACGCGCACACACACACACACGTGGACACACACACACGCGCGCACGCACACACACAGAGTTTGTGATGGAGGCTGAGAGAGATAAACCTTATAATCTATGGAGTGAAGAGGGCTCATTAAGATGTCGTGTTAATCTAGGCAGTTTGGAATTAAAAGGCTCTATCTGCAAAGTGAGAGGCTTTGAGATATTATATTATACAGCTTTAAAGTTTTCACATTAAAACTGAAACGTTCAACCAAAGAGTTGAGTCCTTCAGCGGTGAAAGTGTGCTGTATTTCACAGACTGACAGCTTTCACATCAGCACAAACCAACCGAACAGAATGTGCCTGAATCAGAATCAGGTTTTTTGAAAAATAGGTTTTCACATTCACTGAATTTTCCTCGGTGTTTGGTGCATTACATTCACACATAATAAGTGTGAAGACACTGCTAGTCTGTGTTGTTTTGTTGCAGCAGAAAGGTTTGGACAGCACTCAGACATCCTCTCCAGCACGGACTAAACACTATAGTTTAAATTCTGTTTCCAACCAACAGCAGCTCTTTAGAAGAGTGGCATCTATATGCTCTGCCATTTCTACAGTACTACTTTTTCCTTTTCCTGCAGCACAGGTGCCTCAGGAGAATTGTCAAAATCAGCTTGGGAGGATAGGAGCACCGACTCCAGTGTACTCGGGAAGGCCAATCTCCCCACCATCACAAACAACACCAACTCCGATGGATCGGCCACTTGATCCACATGCCCAACTCTCGCCTGCCAAAAGGGAACTCTCTACTCCCAGCAATGGGCAGTTGGTCAAAAGAAAAGCTATAAAGACAAAATCAAGGCAAACATCTGCCACAATGACCTCAACATCTGGGAGCACATGGCATCCAACAAGCGAGTCTTTGAGGGTGCCGCACGCTGCAACCATAACCTCCACCTTTCTGCGGACAAGAGAACGCATCAACGAAAAAAGGCCCAAACCACACCAAGAACCTCCACCTTATACCCATGCCCAAGCTGTCCCAAGATATGCGGGTCTAGGATTGGCCTCTTCGCCCACCTGAAGACGTCAACGAGTGATCGCCTATGATGATGACTACTACATTACTACAGTACATTTCTTAAATATGCAGTTTTCATATTGTCATTTTGTTTGGCGGACGAATGTCCTATAGTGCAGTCAAGATGTGATTCGCTATGACATGTTGTATGTTTTTAATTTGTAGTGTTCGGCCATTTATAAAAAGGAGGGCCTCAACAGTAGTGATGGGCTTCTAAGGAATTTCATGCAAATCAATGTAATATATAACGTGTGTGTGTGTGTGTGTGTGTGTTGTCTAACTGACCTCCAGCAGTTTCACCACTGAACCCCTCTTCCCAACCAGATGTGGCTGAGCTTTAACACTCCTGTTATAATGAAGTTGCTGACTCCACTGACCATCATGCACTTGACTGAAAGTGATGAAGGATTTATGGAAACATATTCACACTTCATACTGTAAAAAAAAAAATTAAAATAAAAAGAAGTCACAACCAGAAAAAAATGTTTTCTGACTGATGACAGGAGAAGAAAAAAAACACATTATGAAACACTATAAAACACTTAAAGACTGAAGACTATCAGTATGAGACTGTCTTAACCAAAAAACTCCACATGGATGGGTGAAACAAACACAGGACTCTCACCGTCCCGTTTGAAAATAAAAGTTTGTTGTTTTTTTTACTTAATGAACGTCACATTTATCACCTTGTGCGTAACCTTCAGGATCTCAAGTAACGTCTGATTTTATCCCAAACCACAACCTTTTTCTAACTCAACTAAGTAATTTTTGTGCGTAAACATAACCAAATTGCAGCCATTTCTCAACATTAAAGACACTTTTAAAATCTCACCGCAATTGACGTTCTCTGGTTTAGACATGAGGTTGTATTTTTGCCACCGTTACGGGCGCTATTTTATGAAATGCTCCTGTGGGTTGTATTAGAGGGTATGAACAAACGACCCATATTGTCCTATGGTTTGCCAAACCTCAATCTTTTATTAAATTTAGTAGTTTCGTTGCATAACAAAATGATGACGTGTAAAACCGCGACAGTTACGTTCTCTGGTTAGATACGAGGACGGAAAACGCTCCTGCGGGTCTATTTCCTGCCACCGCTAGACGGGGCGAATTTATGAAACGCTTCTGTGTGTCGTGTTAAAAGGGTAGGAATAAATTACCTATATGGTTGTGTGGTTTGTCGGACTTGTTGGTCAGTCTCTCTTTATATTACAGTATACAGTTACTATAGTTGAGGACGTTTACAAATGTGCACAGTAAGTTGCTTCTTTGCACGATGAGAAAGTTCCCAACCTCTTACTTTGTTAAAACCCTCTGGATTAGGAGTAAATGCACCGTCATCAAACTTTAGTTTCTCTCATCTCCCGACGGACTCTTTTATTCCAGCCGTGATCGAAAAAGGCTCAGGCTATAATAAAACACATCAGCATGTGTGCTTCTGCCAAACAGCACTTTACCTCAAACTTTACATCATGTCTGGCCACTAATTCTTCATTTGTGCTTTATATTCAGCTGGCTTCTGTTTGAGCTTTGTGCTCTGTTTTTTTATACACAACATAAACTAAAGTGTAAGGACATCTTAATATTACATTTTAGATGAATCTGCTGGTCTAACAGCCTCCAGTCGTCTGGCTTCAGTCTCTCCATCAGATGTTGAACCTGCCGCAGGGATTCGCTCCCATTCAGACACCAGAGCATCCAACGTTGATGTTAGGTGACCAGAGGCCTGTACTACGAAGCAAGATTTGGCGTTAACGAGGTAACTTCAGGTTCAACCCAGGGTTTTGTGTACCACGACGATGGATCACTTGTTACCAGTTTAAATCGCTGTGGTAACTTATGCTGAACACCTAGCCTGCTCGGCAGCAGGTTATGTTGGAGATTAGAGATCAACCGGTGTTAAAGCACCGCCTACTGACCAATCAATACTCGATTAATAACTGCGTCACCGTTCTTAGAAGATCCGGTGGAGCTCGGTATGCGGAGAGGGAGAGAGGGAGAATGAGAGAGGTGCACACATAAAAGTTAAAACATTTAGAGACCGACGACCCCGTTAACATTCCCTGATGGGTATTTTTATGAAAGATATAGATTTTCAGCGGAGGTAATTACGTATAGGCTATTTGTTGGCTTCTTGAGCCGTGTGTTGCCAATGCGCAACATCGGTTTAAATTATATTTTTATATTTTTTATTTTCTCTCAGTGATATTGATAAGAGTTTTGATTTACACATCTACAGCGGCTCTGGTAGATGTTTGCGATTGGTCATGCTGTGCAAACACCGCCTCTTTTATGTGAACGCGCTGGATTGGGAAACCCTGGGTTGATTGAACTAGATGTTAACCACAGTCGTGACACAGCTTATGCCGGACCGTGGTTGTTAGGTTAGGTGAAGTCAGGCAACTGAAATAAATCCAGGGCGTGTTGATCTTGATTCGGAGTCCAGGCCTCTGGTCTGACTCACAGTCGGTGCTCCAGGTTATTCAGAGGTGTTGATGGGGTTGAGGTCAAGTTCTTCCAAACTAAACTGGGAAAGTCATGTCTTATGGAGCTGGCTTTGTGCACTCATATCCGTTTTATTTAGTTGAATATCTGTAAATCATGATTTCATTAGACATTGACCACCATTACCTTTTCATAAGCAATTACCCACTGATATGTTTTCAGACGACACCTCGACACCCCATACTACAACTTACTTGCTTACATCTCATTTAATAAAAACTAAAAACCAAAGCACTTTGAGCATCTAGCTCTTGTTCCTGTCCCATTTCAACACACTTACTGACAGCTGCTTATGACAAAACATCTCCCAAATGTCATGTTATCACCAACATCTAGCTAACCTTTTTAGTTTAGTAACTGTCAGAGAGAAAAACCACCTTGCTCTCAGCTGAAGGACAACAGAGAGTGGATATCAAAGTCTGCTGTCACACACACAAGTTTCTCTGTCGTTTGCCAATAAAGAACATTTTGAATCTCAAAGAGAGAGGTAGAGAGAGCAGATGGATGCAGAGATGGGGAAAGAAAGAGTGGGCGAGACATTACCATGGCAACAGATGTTGGGTCACTGAGGCAGTAAGAGGCCAGCGAACTCTACCCTGGATTCTGTGTGTGCGTGTGCGTGTGCGTGTGTGTGTGTGTGTGTGTGTGTGTGTGTGTGTGTGCGTGTGTGCGTGACCTTGGATCTGATGCAAGAGAGTGTTTGAGTCAACAAGCTGGCAACCAACCAACTGGCGCGCACACACACACACACACACACACACACACACACACACACACACACACACCCCTGCCTACAGGAATTACTCTGGTTGTCGTGGTAACTGATCTGTGGACCTGCAGAGTTGCGATTCAGCTCCACTGGATATAACTCCTGTTCTCTGAACTACAGCCGAAAACTGTATCACCGCGCAGCAGGAAGCGTACTAATGGGTGAGAGGCTTGGTTGGCAGCTGTAGTTTGGTAGAAAGAAAATAGTTCCTACATGAAACTGCTCACAGCCAGGTCTGTGGATTATCTTGAGTAACCGGGCCATTGAGTTTATCAAATGTATTTTCTGTCGCGTTGAGCACAACAAGCCGAGTACCATCTAGTTCCATTATATTGGAGAGAAGACAGACATCTCTACAGCTGATATCTCCAACACTGGGCAACTCACACCTAAACTATCTAGATAGATAAATAGCACTACAGGTAAGAGGAGGGAAAACAGGTACCTTTGATTTTCAGGGTGAACTGTTCCTTTGAGGCACACAGCCTCATTTTCCTCCCAGCTCGCTGGTGTTCGATGAGCTTTTGAAACTCGACACACTTCACAGCAGAGCAGACGTCCACCACTAAAGTGTTTAAAAAGTTTTGTTTAGAACCCCAGGAAGCCTCATTACTGCCGAGAAGGAAGGATCCATTCAGACAATCAATCAATACTTCAATCGATCAGCGTTTCCTCAGGTGGACTAGTATCTGTCTTACTTACAGTGCATCTTTTGGGACCATGTTGATCTACTTCTATCTCCGTCTCTCCTCAACTGGTTATTGTCTCCTTTCTTTCCCTTGGTTTAAAAAAATATATATTTTCTGTCATTGGTTGTGCAGGTTGTCTTAGATTTTGACAGCAGGAGAGCAAAACGCACGCACGCGCACACGCAGACACGAGTGTTACATAACAAGCTCTCGCCTTGTCTTGAAGTGACACTAAAATAGCTGCTTCAGCTTCACACTGTCTTCTCTGTGTCTTTAAAAGCACCAATTAGAGACATTTAATCATTGCACTGGCTGTATGGGCGAGTTACACTCAGTTACACAGCAAGAGAGAGAGTTTCATTTGTCCTCTGCTGTCTCTAGGAAAACCTGCCTGCATTGAAATGAACTGGAAAAGCGCCAAATTCTCTCTCAAATGCATTTATTCCTGCAACAATTTCATTCTTAACAGTTCATTTCACTTCTTCTAATGTTTGTCAGCGTGCTAATTTTCAGAACCATTGTTGCATTAAGAAGATAATAAGTCTGCGAAAGCTCCCCGAACGTCATTTATCAGAGTCTGGTTGTTATCCCTTTCCGCGGCAGTCTCCTCCGCTCCATATCTTTATAACAGAGCTAACCGCTAACCGGAGCTAATGGTTGCTAACAGAGCCTTCAGTTCTCCGTGCCTGTATCCATTAACTGCATTTATGGACTCAAGCCCGAATAAAAGTCTTAATTTTATTAAATTGGCTGTAAAAGTTTAACTACAACTCAGAGTTGTTTTAATGAGTGCATCAGGACATATCAGTAGGCTATGTTTAGGATCCCTAAAACACAGATTAAAACACTTCAAAAAACGAACAATGATCTAACAAACAAAATGAAAAAAGAATTTACTTTAGGTAGCCCGAGTCTTATGTGATTTAACAGGAGTTAGGAGGAAAACATTTGGCAAAAAAAATTAAATAAAGGATTTAATTGACAAAGCACATCATGGCTATACTTTCCTGTCATTTGTTTTAAATTCAACAAGCAATTTGTTGTATTTTAGCAGAATACTGACAGCAGCAGAAAGGCAGAACTGAGATTTTAATATCCGTTTATTTATCGCAAGTCATATCATTATTGTGATATGTAACGTTAGGGTATATCGCAAATTTTCCTCTTTTCGTGCAGCCTTAATAACTACCCTGAAATTGTGTCAGATGCAGCATTGTGTCGCAACATTTATATATATGTATCCTCTTTTAGTCTTGTTTAATATGTAAATAGTTATTACTTTCTAAACTATCTGATAACGTTATGTAGTCATTATTTTCACCTTCGTTTGACTAGTTTATTACTAAACTCAGCCTTCAAGCGCCGCGCTGTCACATCCTGCGCCACTCACCACCACAAGTAAATTCCCAACCTGTGGGAAACGCTGCATGTTGTACTTGGAAATGATTAGCCTAGCTTAGCATTAAGACTGGAACCAAAACAGCCCAAAATACATGATTTCAGAAACTGCCAGTGCTCCTTTGATGGCATATTATTGTTCTTTAAATCATTGCAACTGTTGGCATTTCAAATTGAAGTCGATGCTTGAACACGCCTACAGCTGGTCATACGTGTAGATATTTCAGCACGGAGGCTGCAGCTCTGTGTGATTAGTTAACCAGCTGACGCTGAGTAACATTAACTCTCTGAAACTGAGTGTAACTCCTCCAGACAGGGTAGTGATTAAATGTCTCTAATTGGTGCTTTTAAAGATACTGCGAGAGTGTGTGTGTGTGTGTGTGTGTGTGTGTGTGTGTTGCACAATGCGTTTCGCATGTTGAAGTGACACTAATAGGTACACGCACAGAAGATCAAGATCACGCAGGTCTTGAGGCTTGAGATTTTTTGGTTTGTGCGCTGAAGACACAATACACCAATAAACTGGAGGTTACATCATGGAGGAAGCTGTACTTTCTCTATACCTGTCTGTTTCTCTTCACAAAAGTCGTTTCACTTGTCTCTCACTTTTTGTCGATCATTTCCCTCAAAGAAGCCCAGTCATTGGCTGACGCTGGAAACATAATCCTGTGCAGAAACACACATGTATCTGCGGAAAAAAAATAATGGCATTGTGGGTAACTAGAGGTTGAAGAGCTGACGCACACACCTCGACAATCTCAACAAAGCGGCGTGAAATGCTACGGATCAAACAAGCTGTTTGGCTGATCTACTTCCTGTCAGTAGAGGGGTTCACATATAAAAGAAACAACCTTGTGAATGTCTCTGAGTGATACCTGTGTGCACATCACTTAAAACCCCTGAAGCTCTGCCTCACTGAGGAACAACCGACAAGGTAGCCATCAATCAACAAACCAGGACAGAGTATCCACTACACACCAGCAGAGTACAGTGGTGGAATCGGTCCAACTCCCAAACAAACAGGCCTTTGACAACTATTGACAAGCTCTCAGTTGGTCAATGTATTTTTCTCATGTATCTGTCTTTCTGAAAAGTGTTTTTCGGTCTATGTTACAAGATAGATTGCCTGGCACTGACTTGGTGATTTGCAGATCAAGAGATATCTCAAATTTCCCATTAAACCAAATTTGGTTGAAAAATAAAATCCATTTTATGATGTAACTCTACTAACGTGAATAGGTTAAGGGACACATCCTCATTTGGGTTAAAGGACTACTTTGTAAAGGATCCGGACCTTCATCCGCATGGTTACGATAATAAACACGGGGTTAAGATTATGCAACGATCCTAGACTGTCGGTTGGGAAACGAACAGCAGCATCCTGTGTTTACGTCCGATGATTTGTTGACTCATCCAACCCACACTGTCTTTGTCGCTCAACATTAGCATCATCTGACTTCCTCCTTTTCTCCCGCCATAATTAATATGGCCACCAGATCCAACGTTCATGTAATATCTGCGTTAGCGTAATTACAAGTTTCAGACTTTTAAATAGCGTTCATGTCAACTTCCAAGTCGTAATTACAACTGTGAAACTCAGATATTTCTGAAAGCTCTCATATCTCTAACTTGGCACTCAACACGGGAGAGCCTGAAAATCAAACAAATACGGACGCCACACATCAGCCAAAGACATCAAAGACGTCATCACATAGCCGTTTCGATGACTCAAATTATCTCTAGGGGTTATTAAGAGGTAACGCAGCATTTGTCACAAAATTATTTTTTACAGGTAACAAGTCTTTATATGTCTTATATGACTTTAATTTCAAAGATTATATTTCAACATGTAGTTAGATCATGCTTCACATTGAAAAATTCATTGAAATGCTGTTGAAACAGTGAAATGTAACATTGATACCTATCAAACCTGCACTTTTAACCATATTTAGCTAAATGTGAAGCTTGATCTCTATATACGTTGTTGACTGCAAATCCCCAAAACCATCCTTAGCTTACTGTACAGTCTGACATTTAAACACCATTTTTAAAAAGATATGACGACGACTAATATATTTGATTTCCAGCTAGAGCTTCCATTAGGTTTTGCGTGGCTTTGAACCCCCCCCCCCCCCCCATGCTGAGGCCCCACAGCTAGTCAGGAAAAAGCAATTTAAGCGTGTCCACAAACAATTCAAAGCAGTTCTTTGTTTTACTTGAGCAGCAGCGATCCGCTTGTTAACCCTGAACCTGATGTCTCCTCAGCTGAAGAGGCTTTCTGCTCTCCTTTGTGAAATCAATTCACCTCAGTATCTCCTCAGGATCTGAGACACTGAGTCTCATCTGTGACTGTCGTCCTACAGCTCTTTGGAAATAATCCCTTTAAACTCCTCTCAGAGGTCCCGGATGGTTTTTGGCTCTGCTTCGCTCTCTGCTGGAAATAAAATTCCTCACCTCTGGCTGTTTCCCAAACTGCTTTGAAACAGAGTCTGTGTCCTAGAGAGACCCCGGTGTTCATCCATCCTGTCCTCTGAACCGCAGAAGAACCTCCAAATTACATTTCAGCGCGGAGGTCAGAGAAAGAAATTGTTGCTAAAAGACTTTGGAACTAGATAACATCTTCATTCATTTTCAGTCTGCTTTGCGCGGGCAGCACAGAAACAGCCAACAGAGAGGACATCCACAGAACATCTTTAAAAGACAGAAAAGCTCTAAGGGCAGCCTGATCTGATAGGACAAAAGTAGATGTTGCGTTTTTCATTTGATATGTAAATCTCCTATTTCTGTAAATGTTATGTTGTTATAAAAAATTCAGCCAATGCTTTGAGATATTTCCACCTGTTTCCAGTGCAAACCGGATGGTATGACTGGAAAATGGTCATCAGTTATTATCAGTAATGGAAAGTATAAATGATTTGTATTCATGCTGGTTGACTAAAACAGCTGGAAGTCAGTTATTGTAGTTTGGCCCGCTGATTTGGCCGGTTAATTGTACTCCTTCTCAGAGTAATAACTCAATCAAATCTTTTTTAGAATCAGTGAGATTAACACTTCCTGAGATATAATTATC
This sequence comes from Sander lucioperca, assembly GCF_008315115.2. NCBI lineage: Eukaryota > Metazoa > Chordata > Actinopteri > Perciformes > Percidae > Sander > Sander lucioperca. The sequence continues at coordinate 18,529,094 of NC_050192.1, read as the reverse complement.
TATGATGCGTATCGCAAATATCAGTCCATAAATCTGCTTAGAAATCATAGACGATTTTGATAACTCCAGAACCTGCCTGAAAATTATCATTTGAGTTTTCTTCAGTATCAAAGTAGTAATCCAGGGATAGCTGTCTGTACATACATTGCTACACTGCAAAAAGGAGCTGATAATGGCTAATCTCCATACTTTTAATGGTGCCAAAATATAAACTTAAAAGTTCAGGGTGAGCAGTTGTCTCGATTTTGGCTCTTGTTGGATTTTGGAGTGACAACACTGGCTTGTTTGTATTTCCTTGAACCAATCACAATGGTCCTGGGTGGCGCTAGGCCCCGGATGCAGCGACAGTGCCCCTGCAGAATAGACAGCAGAGATAGCGAAAGGGGAGGGACAAAGCCCAACCTCCGGCGTGTGTCTCAGCACTGTACTGCAGGTAAGACAGACCAGTCTACTGTTAGTACAAAATGTTTTCTTACGTGCTGCGGAGTAAAACATGTTTTTTGTCCCTGTGGACAGGTTAGTGGAGGAGAGAATGGTTCACTGTAGGACATATTTTTAGTTCAATAACAAAAATAAATTAAAGTAAATCTTCAGTCTATTGCTATTTCTACAGTTGACGTATATTTGGTGTAACGGCCGTTATTGAAGCTATTCGATTCTTAGTGGAGTATTGGCTGCATCTTTTGCATCAAATGAAAATGATGTACATGTTCTGTGCATTAAATATGCATTTCCCTCAATTTCAGCCTGACCTGTGTTACGTCTTCGAAAACTCTGATCTCCACTAGAAGTTCTGTCAGTTTGTAAAGGCGATTTGATGTTCAGCAAGGGACAAGAGGTTCAGTTTGTTGTGTCATTGCTGCCTCTTTTTTTCTGTGAGGAAACTTTGTAAAGTCACTGCAGTCTAAGAAAGACTGTCTTCCTCAATTTATTGAATATTAATGTTAAATTCTTTCAAACGGCTCCGAATGAAGTGGACGTACCGACTGACTGGAAGAGACTTGAGCTCTCAGCAGCAGGCAGGCAGCTGACTGGCCTGCAGCTCTGTGAGAGTGAGTGAGTGAGTGAGTGAGTGAGTGAGTGTCTGTGTGTGTGTGTGTGTGTGTGTGTGTGTGTGTGTGTGTTTCAGTTAAGTCCATCTGTTGTTTTGTGTCAGCCCAAGGCAACGGCATGAGAGACAGAGCGAGGGACAAAGAGGAAAAAAAGAAAGACGGGAAGAAAAGATGAAAAGATACACAAGTGGAGAAATGAAGTGTGTGTGTGTGTGTGTGTGTGTGTGTGTGTGTGTGTGTGTTGGTCCTCAGGCGGTGCTGTCTGTGTGTCTCTGCGGATCCCAGATGGAGCCAGAACTCAACAGAACACATTAGTCCACTTGGCGTGTTCACACACACGTTCAGATATTCAGTGTAATTCTCCTGACAATCGGATCACCTGAGCCGCCGCTCGCTCTGCTGCATCAAGATTTCTGCTCTACGGGAACAGTCAAGTGAATACCTACGGAGGCCCAAAGAGGCCCCTTATCGCTTTATTAGGTATCTCGACTTCAGGATTAAAAAGAACGAGGACGAAAAAACCCAACTCCCAGGCTGAGACTACGTTTTTGCAGGAAGTGAAGAAACTTGAGTATCTCTGGGTTTCGTTTGCAAGTTAGGAGAAATGAGGGAAAGTAATAAAGGAATGAAAGATTGTAAGATTTGAAAGCTCCACTGGATCAGTCATTTCCCAAAATGTTAGATTTGGACTCATTTGCTCTGAGACTTGACATTATCTTACTTACTTGACATATTGAATGGCGTCCAATTGGTGCTTCCACAAACTGAGCTCTCCAACTGAACTTCTTTACATTTAGGAGGAACAGGAAAGAAGTTTAAACATAACTTAGTTTGAGAATGGAGAGTTGGAATGTAACTAAGTACATTCATTGTTACTATATTAAGTCTTAAATACTGTACAAATAAATACATACATTAATAAATAAATATGAGGTACTTTACTTAAGTATTATAATTTTAAGCTACTTTATCATTTTACTCCACTTCAACTCAGACATAAATAATGTACTTTTTACTCTACTACATTTGTCTGACAGCTTTAGTTTTTTTTTTTTTTTTTTTCCTCCGCTGAACCTTCTTTCACAGCGCTGCGGAGGAGGGTCTGGCTACTCCACATAGCATTCTGGGATGGGAGATAAACGTGCTCTGGTTTATTGACATTTCTTTAAACCAATCATAGTCGTCTTGGGCGCTAAGTGCCGGACGGAGCCAGCAACATAGCCTCAGGACGGAACCTTTTTTTGGTGGAGTATGTGTACTTTCAAATGTTGTTGTAGTCGTGCAACAGAAAAACTCAGATTGGACAGATAGTCTAGCTAGCTGTCTGGATTTACCCTGCAGAGATCTGAGGAGCAGTTAAAGGTGCAGTAGGTAAGACTTATACAACTAACTTTCTGTCATATTTGCTGAAACTGACCCTATGTTCCAGTAGAACTACATGAAGCAGGTAATAAAAAAATAAATCTGGCTCCTCTGGCACCACATACAGCCTGTAGTGAGATTTGCAAAAATCCACCTCTCCCTGTTCAGATGTACCAATCAGGGCCAGAGTGGGTGGTTGTCTAACTGCGTGTCAATCACTGCTATGCACACGCATTCATTCTCCCTTGTGGGGGGAGGGGCTTAGGAGACCGTTTTGGGCTTTAGCAGAAAGGGGGGAGGGACTGAGAAGTTGTTGATGTAGGATTGGATCTTCCCAATCCTACCTACAGCACCTTTAACTATAGTCCTCATGACACAAAGAAAGCGGAAGGTAACGGACATCCGGCCACAATAGCAACAGCTCACTTGATTGCTTTTTTCAACTATCGCTGCATACTAAAAGAGGTGACATCAGAACAACAGCTGCTTCACACGTAGCATAATATTACTTGCTATTACTTTTTTTCATCCGTCTGTTTTGTGTCTCTTAATTGCCGTCTTTCTGTCTCAACACTTGCAGGTGAAACGTGACTTCCTGCGAAAATGTCATCACAGTCGACTTTTGTTATAGAGCAAGAAGAGAAGGTGATGCTGAACAAAGTGTTGAGTTTGAAAGTGTGAGTGTGAAAAAAGTGATTAAATGTGTTGCCTCGATGTAGTCAAAAATGCGATCAAACTTAGAGGTTTTGTTGCCTCAGAATGAAAAGGTTTGTTGCTTCTTTTTAGTCCCCTAACTTTTTTAATTTGCAGCCTCTGAAAAACATTCTCATTGCATCAGAAGTTTTGCTTTTCTGGCAATTTTAATTTACAGACCGTAGAGATATTACAAGAAATGAGGTTGAGTCATGCAACAAAGTCCCCAGCTGGACTTGTGAACTCAACAAGACCAAAGAAAAGTAACAAGACCACCACCGAAACACACAATTATTGATTAGATTTTGTATCTTTTTGCTATTTGGAGCCCATTTTCAGCTGGTATTGTCATGTGATCTGTATCTGGATATCATTATCTTGAAAAAACCACAACTTATTAATGCCAGGTTTGAATGCAGACCACATCTAGAGATTAAACTTTAAACTCCACCTTGAAAGATCAATTCAGTTCCCCTCATTGTCACTTTTTTGCTGTAAAGGCGAGAAACTTTACAAGACAGTTTTCAGCCCATTCTGACATCTCACCCAGGCAGCATGCCTTTTATGAACACATGTCTAGCTCGCACCTCCAAACACTCAATATCACAGTTGGTCACTATCTTCAAGGAGAATATCTCCTTTGAATATCTAACGGATGCTTGGGGCAAGGAATTTGGCTCTGAAACATCTCTTGAGCTTTAGAAACAAAAAAAGGGCTAAGTAGAATTAAGGATTGTTCTGTCAATGCAAGACATTCAATTTAAAACTATGCACCGTATACACTATTCAAAGGTCAAGCTGAATAAAATCTACCCCTCCATTTCCCCTAAATGTGACAAATATGAGTTGGAGGTCTGGACTTAACTCTTTTGGTCATGCCCCTAAGTGCATAAGTTCTGGGAGGAGATATTTCAATGGTACAGGGTAATACTTGGGAAAATTACACTCAAGGGTGTCCTGACTGTAATTTTGCAATACTGGGCTGTTCTGAATACTACTTTCAACTGTCGCTCATGTTTGACATGGTTGCGGGGTTATTTTGAGGGAATAGAAATCTTCATCCCCTCCTCGTTACTAGTACTTGGTATTTCTAAAGGCCCTTACACACCGGGGGCATGACGAATAAACAGCATGAAAAGGCTAAATAATCACCTGTGAATATTTCGCATCAATAATATTTAGGCCAGCAGCGATGCAAATTTGCTACAGTTAAAATGACAGAATAAAAGGTTAGAAAATTGGCACCAGCTACCACGGACAGTTCCAGACATATTTCAGGGACACTTTGTGGTACTTCTGGAGATACTGCTAAAGTGAGAGAGAGAGAGAGAGAGAGAGAGAGAGAGAGAGAGAGAGAGAGAGAGAGAGAGCGCGGACGAGAGAGAGAGCAATCAGAGCAGAGTTAAGTGTAGCGGTGAAGATATCAAGTGAATGTACAGTAGCTAAAGTCTGCAGTTTGAGCACAAATAATTGCTGCAACTCCTCTACCAACAGAGGTGTCCAGTGTCTTGTTTCCCTTAGTGGAGCGACGGAGGTTAGCAACGGAGACTCCAGCCCCGTCGCCCCCTGTGCCACGGTCCGTACGAAAATCTAAAACTAAGGCAAGGCAAGGCAGCTTTATTTGTATAGCACATTTCAGCAACAGGGCAATTCAAAGTGCTTTACATGAAAACAGATTAAAAAAATTTAAAACAGATACAATACGAGAATAAAAGTTACAGTGCAGTATAAGAAATGAAACATTGAAGAGCAATTAAAACCGTTAAATATATAAAAGCAGATAAAATAGGTCTCTTTATATGCTTATATAGATTGTTATACAGTGTCAAAAATGCAACTTCAGTATAAGAAATGAACAGTTATTTAAAGAAAGGCAACATCAAAAAGATAGGTCTTCAGCCTTGATTTAAAAGAACTGAGAGTTGCGGCAGACCTGCAGTTTTCTGGGAGTTTGTTCCAGATATGTAGAGCATAACAACTGAACGCTGCTTCCCCCTGTTTAGTTCTGACTCTGGGGACAACAAGCAGATCTGTCCCAGACGACCTGAGAGGTCTGGGTGGTTCATACTGTAGTAGCAGATCAGAAATGTATTTTGGCCCTAAACCGTTTAGTGATTTATAAACCAGCAAAAGTATTTTGAAATCAATTCTTTGAGGCACTGGAAGCCAGTGTAGAGACTTCAGAACTGGAGTGATGTGATCCACTTTCTTGGTCTTAGTGTGGACTCGAGCAGCAGCGTTCTGAATCAGCTGCAGCTGTCTGATTGATTTTTTAGGGAGACCTGTAAAGACACCGTTACAGTAGTCAAGTCTACTGAAGATAAAAGCATGGACAAGTTTTTCCAAGTCCTGCTGAGACATAAGTCCTTTAACCCTTGATATATATTTTTAAGGTGGTAATAGGCTGACTTTGTAATTGTCTTAATGTGGCTGTTAAAATTCAGGTCTGAGTCTATGACTATACCAAGATTTCTGGCTTTGTCTGTTGTTGTTAACATTATCGTTTGAAGCTGAGTGCTGACTTTTAATCGTTCCTCTTTTGCTCCAAAAACAACCACCTCAGTATTTTCTTCATTTAATTTAATAAAGTTCTGGCACATCCAGTCGTTAATTTGTTCAATGCACTTAGTCAGTTGTTGTATTGGACTATAGTCCCCTGGCGATAAGGTTATATAAATTTGTGTGTCATCCGCATAACTATGGTAACTTATTTTATTGTTTTCCATAATTTGAGCCAGTGGAAGCATGTAGATGTTAAACAGGAGAGGCCCCAGAACGGAGCCTTGGGGAACTCTGCACGTCATATTTGTATGCTCAGATGTATAATTCCCTATAGACACAAAGTAGTCCCTATTCTTTAAATAAGACTCAAACCACTCTAGTACTGAGCTAGAAATGCCAACCCAGTTTTCCAATCGGTCTAGTAATATGTCATGGTCGACCGTATCAAATGCAGCACTGAGATCAAGTAATACTAAGACTGAAATTTTGCCACTATCTGTGTTTAAGTGGATGTCATTAAAGACTTTAACAAGAGCTGTCTCAGTGCTGTGGTGTGGTCGAAAACCTGACTGGAAGGCATCAAAACTGTTGTTTAGTGACAAGAAAAGGTTGAGTTGTTGAGAAACCGTTTTTTTTTCCAATGATTTTACTTAAAAATGGAAGGTTTGATATCGGCCTATAGTTGCTCATTAGTGACGTGTCTAAATTGTTCTTTAAGAGTGGCTTAATGACTGCAGTTTTCAGGGCCTGTGGGAAGATACCTGAGAGAAGAGATGTGTTTACAATCTGTAGAAGATCTGTAGCCAAACAATTTGCAACATTTTTGAAAAGGCCTGTTGGTAGAATATCAAGGCAGCAGGAGGAGGTTTTCAGATGTTGTATAATGTCCTCCAGGTTTTTAAGGTTAATCATATGAACTTGGGTCATATTGGAATCTGTTTTGCTGGACACTGTGACAACACATACCCTGTACTCGATATGGAAGCACTGACTGTTTGTCTAATTTTCTGAATTTTGTCATTGAAGAAGGTGGCAAAATCATTGCAGGCCTTCGTGGATAAAAGTTCCGATGCTACTGGTACTGGAGGGTTTGTTAACCTATCGACAGTAGCAAACAAAGCATGTGAATTATTATTGTTTTTGGCAATAATGTCTGAGAAGAAGGACCGCCTTGCATTCCTCAGTTCCAAATTATAAGTGCGAAGTCTCTCTTTATAGGTGTTGTAGTGGACCTGGAGATTAGTTTTTCGCCACCTGCGTTCTGCTTTTCAACACTCTTTTTTCTGTTCTTACCAGTATGGCATTTCTCCATGGAGATCTTTTCTTATCAGAGACAGTTTTTACCTTAATGGGAGCAATGGCGTCAATGACATTTGTAATTTTACAATTGAAATTGTCTACAAGCTCAGTGACTGAGACCCCTGAGAGGGTGGGTGTGAACGAGAAAAGCTGAATGAATGTTTCACTAGTGTTGTCAGTGATATACCGTTTTCTTATTAACTTTGTTTGGACATTTTTGTGCACAGAGATAGTGCCATTAAAGAAAACAGAGGAATGATCAGAGAGAGCAGCATCAGTCACCACAACCTTGGAAATGTTCAAACCCTTCGACATAATCAAGTCCAGCGTGTGCCCCTTGTTGTGTGTGGGCTCCGTCACATGCTGAGTCAGTCCATAGTTCTCAAAAAAGCAACACAGTTCTTTGGTCCCTCTATCCTGGGGGTTGTCAACATGAATGTTGAAATCACCAGCAATAACTACACAGTCAAAGTTAATACAGATTAAAGACAGCAGTCCACTAAAGTCGTCAAAGAAGGATGTACAGTATTTAGGTGGCCTGTAGATAATTAGAAATATAGATCGAGAGGGGGACCTTAACTGAAGAGCCACATATTCAAAAGAAGCAAAGTTTCCATAAGCTATTTGAGTACATTGGAACGAGTCGTTAAACAAAATGGCGACTCCACCTCCTTTCTTATTCGCTCTATTCTCACTCATAAAATTGAAGTTAGGGGGAGCTGACTCAATGAGAACAGCATCACTGTTATTATGGTCTAACCAGGTTGCAGTTAAAAACATAAAATCAAGATTGTGCTTAATAATAAAATCATTGATTAAAAATGATTTACCCGCCAAAGACCTGACGTTTGGTAAGGCTAATGTTAGTGTGTTAAAATAATTATCTGTCTCGTTTTTTGGGACAGGCTGTGGCTGACGAGGAATGGATGCTAAATTTGCTAAGTTGGCACTTAAGTGCTTCTTTTTCTTACTTAGCGGATTCACCATTCTTTTTCTATTACCTATCACAACATAGATTGACGAAGAATTGAATACACAGGGCCCAGGCTTGTCCTGGAAAGAGTCATGAGTGCCACTAGGCACGCAGCCTGGACCCAGCACATATCAGTTAAAGCTTGTTTCATTCTGTACACAAGCATACTTATCAGTCTGTTGAGAAGGAGTTAGCTGCCGTCCTTTAGGGGGCAGAGGTGCCTGGCGTTTTACTTGCAGTGGTTGAGTCCAAACAGGGTCAGTTTGATGCTGGGGGCGAGTGATGGGAGAAGGTAGTGGGGCAAACTTGGTTCCAGCATCTACCAGCTGCTCCAGCCGGTCAGTGAACCCCAACATGTGGCAGGGGGAAACAGGGGAAAGGGTGAGTGGGGAGAGCGATGGATCCTCAAAGGCGTCGGTGTTGGTAAGGGGGTTTGAGGAGTGTTGGACGGGTGAAAAGGGGGGTTGAGATTTCTCGTCTCCGCTCTGTGGTCCTCCATGGTCAAATCTTTGCTCAGGTGGGGGCTGTGGTGGATCACTGCCGCACTTTGTTGTGTCTTCCTCTTGTTTTGTTTGTGTTGATTTATCTTGTCTCGTGTCCTTGGCCGAGGGAGCAGATGTGTGGTGCAGAAAGTAAAGTAGGCTAGAGGTGAACAGCTTTACTCCTGGCTTGTTAAGGAAAAGTCCATCTGCTTTAAAAAGATGTCTGCGGTCCCAAAAAATGTTAAAATTGTCAATGAACCACAGAGAGTGGACGGTACATGCAGTTGAAAGCCATTTGTTCAGTGCCAACAGTCTGACTGGTGGTATAGGGCCACTGATAAACACCTTCGCGTTTAGGGAGCTGACTGTGTTCAGCAGATTCATAAAGTCACAATTCAGCACTTCAGACTGTTGCTTTACAACATCATGTGACCCTATATGCAGTATAATGTTTTTCACAGTTGGGTGTGCTGCCATGATATCCGGGATTCTTTGGGCTAAGTCAGACACCATGTCTTTGGGAAAACAGAGAATTTTGGTGTTTTTACTGCTTTTTATGTCTTTTACAGCAGAGTCACCCACAATCAGAGTTTGGTGCCCAGTCGTTAGCTTTCCCTGTAGCTTTTTACTTTTTGAATTGCTCTCAGTCCTTACCCTGCTGTGTGACGATGAGACGCAATCCAGGTCATGTCCAGGGTCCTGCAGCAGAGGAGCAAATCCTTTATCCAGTTGCACACTCAGTTGTTGGGGGGGGGGGCATTTTGTTGCTAATTCTCCCTTTTGCAGCTTTCCACGGCTGTGTCCTACTGAGTACAGGGGTTGAAGAGACGCTCTGCCTGGATGGTAATGCAGGCCAGCCGTTCATATCACAAATCTCAGGGCGCTGTGCCCTGCCCGTTAGTCGTCCTTCCCAGGAAAAGGATTTACTCTTAGGCTTTGCACCAAAAGAGTTCCAGGGAGGACTACCACTTGTTGATTTATTACCTATTCCACAGCCCTCCTGTTTGTCCGTAGTCTTGCTGGTGCTAGTTAGCCGTGTGTTGGCATGCTTCTGTCCATTGTTTTGGGTCAATGGTAAAGTGGTGTCATTTCCACATGATCCGTTCATGTCCAGGTTTACTTCTAACCGTTGAATTTTGGTTTCCAGAATAACAATCTTCTGAAGGAGTTTGTAGTAGTCCTCCATGGAGAAGGGAGGCATCTTGCTGCTAATTAGCTTTAGCTACAATCACTTTAGGACAGGCTTGAGCTATTGGTAGGCCACGCTCACGCAGAAAAATGTTGAAATATGGCAATAGCCTACTATGTCTACAAAAAATGTATAGTCCAGTGATTTATAAGTATCCAAGAGCCGCTGCTCATAGTTTCTCTCAGAGGAAAAGTAAGATTATCAGCAGAAATATGCAAGCAGAGGCAGGAGCAAGCAGCAAAGCGTCTGCACTGTAAGAAGCAGGAAGCTTAGACTACGACTAAGCGACTGTTTGCCATTTTATTAAGTTTCGTTTTAGCAAAAAGCACCCCCCAACAAAAAAGCATATCAGTGCAAACAGACTTCGACAGAGGCTGAACTAAAGATAGCAAAAAAAGGTTATACAACTTTTTGGTATCCATTTGTGGGCTCATGGAAATCCATTAATCCAACTATTTCCGCTCAACTATTGCCCAACCAAGCATTCTGGATTATCCTCCTGTAAAGGAATTTTGCTTTTCTGCTCATGTGCATTACGAACCCCTTTACAGGAAATGCTTTGTTCAGTTTCTGCGTTTTGTATTTTTGGACGTTTTATAACCTTTTTTGCTGTCTTTCGTTTGGACTCCGTCAACGTCAGTTTGCACTGATATGATTTTATTTTCCAGGCACTCCGCTCTCCTTAACGCCATTTGATAGAAAACATTTTTTTTGGGACCATAGAGAGCCTATGAAGTTGAGTACTACATGCAACTAGCATTGTTTTTGAACTATTCCTTTAATGGCACTTTGGACCTTAGACAGGATTGTGGACCAAAGAGTCAGACAGATGGACATCTTCGTCTCTTAACAGGACAGAAAACTAAATCATTCTTTTTTTAATGAATGAATGCCTTTATTGTCATTGCATGTTTCAATACAACAACATGTTTCTGTCTCTCAAACACACACTCACATACTTATTATCTTCATCTGTCTGTACAGGGCAGTTTTCCCTCTGTCCCTTTAAATCTGCATCTCAGCTCATCATTTCTCTCTCTCAGGAGAGCTCGATGCCCTGCATGACAACAGATGGAGCCCTGAGGCACTGGGACCACACACACACACACACACACACACACACACACACACACACACACACACACACACACAGCTGGCAGCAGTGGGGTGGGGTAGGAGGCAAGCTGTGGTAAAGACTGATGTCAACATCAGTATGAATGCACACACACACTCAGAGAGAGCCCATGGTTATGTGGATATATGCAGATGAACGGGGGTGAACACACACAGCAGATTTATAGTGGAGGAATGCACTCACACACACACAAAGTCTCCAACACAGACAGAAAAACAGGAAATATCTGACTAGATTTAAAACAGAAAATCTAATCAAAAGACGGATTCACACAGAGGGAGTTTGCTCTCTTTGCATTTATGTATTTACCACAGTTCACACTTGAATTTTGAGCTAATTTGAGTTACAGAAGTTCAGAAACACTGAGCTGGGAGGGCATTTGGGGATTTTGGGACCACTGTTTGGCACAATATCAGTGTTTTCCTCTGGTGACTCCATCCATCCATTTGAGTCTGACTCCTGCTCAGCAAAACGTAAAGTCACAAACACCTTTCCCCCCCCCCCATCAACTTTCTTTAGCAACTCGTGGTGGATCACCAAGCAAACCAAGGCATGCTGGGAGATTTAGTCCCTCCTGTGTGCCCTGGGTCTGTTCTAACAACAGTGGTGTAGTCCAGGGTATACGCTGGTATACGGCGTATACCTACTTATTTTTCAGTCAGCATTGCGTATACCCACTTCTAAATCCCCCCAGATGCGCACCATTCAGTAATATCTGTGAGCCAGATTGCCCATTTTTTCCTCAAGGATAGTGAAGCCATGACCCACCCTCCTCTGCCTCTAATTGGCTGGTACTCGCTGCTTTCACTGATTAGATTGGTTAACTTTAGGCATGAGGACTGATGAGCCAATCAGAGGCAGAGTAGGGCGGGTCATGCCGAGGAAAATATCGCTAATACCTCAGGTGTCAGTGAAAAAAAACAAAAAAAAACCTCAGGTGCCGGTGCCACTTGACTACGATAACGGCAGCAGACCAAACAACAGATGAAGAAATAACACAAGCGGCGGTGTGCCACCCCAGCTGATGGAAGACATAATTCTGAGGTAAGTTTTAAGGTGGTTTCCAAATGAATCATTATTTTAAACTACTGGTAAATTGCCAGTGGCAATATGACTGCACATTTAGAGGAGAAGAGATAACACCATGTTTGCCTCATGATAAATACATTTTACATTCATCCAGGCTGCTTGTGTGACCAGTAGTAACTACAAACTGCTCCTAATCAAGTCATGATCATTTTATAATAGTGAGCAAGTAGAAATGACAGATTTTTGGGTAAACTAAATCATAGTCTTACATGTCACTGTTTCTAAAACAGGGCTTTTTTCTGGACTACTTTAAAAAAAAAAAAAAAAAAGGTGAACACTGAGAGTATACCCACTTCTCCAGGGACCACTACACCACTGTCTAACAACAAGTCAGAGGATCACTGAGACCAGACCCGTCGCCAGACCTCAGTCTTAAGGGGGGCATATGAAATGCATGGGAGGGCACAATTATTATTAGCCTACAGTACGTATATTTATAATAATCGTATACGCTATTCGCGCAGCACGTAATCATGACGTTAAACATAACCAACAGCAATATGACCAGGTAGCCTATAGCCTACACCACATTACATACAAGCAATGTTATGAATATCCATAAAACACTTGACTATACAACATATTAGATGTAACACCAGAAGCATCTCTCAAACATTGCATTTTAAAGCAGTCAACAGAGGGATATGCATTGCCATGAGACACACACACACACATGCACAGAGACTTTGAACCTACCGGTACTTTTGAGTGTCCTCTGTCCAGTCCCTCCTGTCAGTACAGCGGGAGGCGGCGTTTCTCTGAGCAGAACCTCCTCATCAAAGTATCCTTCCACTCTGACTTAAACTTGTGAGTGAGGTCCTTTTCAAAAGCAAGCTGAATCAGCTGGGCCTTGCGTCTGTGCAGCATACTGCGCCGATGCTCTGAGAAGACGCTTTTGAGCGTGGAAATGAGTTTTCACACATTGCTGTGGAAGCTCCTAAAGTTAGGGCAAGGGTGTAGGCTGTGAGAACAGTCGGCATAGCCTGGAGTGCACAGTTGAACGTGCTGAGGATGTTGGCTATTGTCCATTTTCAATCTTTGGGGGGAACCGGGGTGTCAGTCATTTTCTTCACCAGGAACTCACGAGCCACAGTATATTCAGATTCAACCACATCAGTTCCAGCTAATACCAGGAGAGGGGTTACCTTTGATGGGTCCAGGAAATTATCCTCGGCCTCTGGGTTCAAAGCAGCCAGTGCGCCAATGAGCTTGCTACTGCGCTCTCCAAAACGCGCATTCATCTCTCCTTGCACAGCATCGATAACACTGTAAAACAATCTCATGAACTCAGTCTTCTTGTCTATGTCGCTTTGTGGCTGACCAACTGTTTCTTCTTGTTAATTGTGCGTCTTCTCTTGCTTGGACCAGGGTCGGTCACCGGCACAGCCTCGGTGGCCGATGCTGGAGGAGCGCAGAGATCCCACAGTGCAGAAAACTCGTTTTCTGCGCGCAGTGTCTTCACGCAGTAAGAAGCGCTGTTCACAAGTGTCACCGCAGTGAACAAGTCCATATCTTTGGCCTGTAGTAGTCCGTTAGGCGGCTCGAAAAGTGACAACAGTTTCATAACAAGGTGCGCAATGAAAAGAAAACTGTGCTGCGTTATGGCACGAAGCAGCCCCGTTGCCTCGACGCGCACCTCCGCTCCAAGGCCTCGTGTGTTTTCCACCTCGGTCAGTAATGTGGATATGTCGTGAAAACTCTTCACCACAACTTTGACCGTTGCCAAGTGGCCAATCCATCTCTGGTCCAAGAGACGTTTCAGGGTATCGCCTTTGTACAGAATAGCCACGGTTGGTTTCCTGATGAAGTTATACAGCATGTTGCATACTCCAAAAAAATCAGACAGACAGCTGCTTCACTGGACATGGCATGAATCACGACCAGATGAAGTTGATGATTAAAGCAGTGAATATAGGGTATGTTACGATCCAGCTTGTTTTGGAGCAATTTCTGCACACCACCATGCCTGCCAGACATGAGTGATGCGCCATCATAAACCTGACTCAGGATTTTGTCCGTGCTGAGTCCGGCGCTGATGAGCTCATCAATGACGACACCTGTCAGAGCCTCTGCATCACCTTTCTCAGATGTGGCCATTTCCAAGAGGCGCTCACACGCACCATAGTTTGTCAACAAAACGCACAACTACAGATATATTTTCTTGGCCTAAAGGATCCCGTGTGCCATCCACTTTAATTGAATACCAGCTATCGCCGACTTGTCTCACTATCTCCTCTGTCACGAGTTTGCTCATCATTTCAATAATCTCGTTTTGTATCTGTGGGCTGGTATAGCGTGCATTCTGTGGGATTGTTTTTGTAATCCTTGTCAGTTCGGGATCTTTGCGCATGGTGTACTCAAAGAGAGACAAAAACAGCCCCATGGAGCTACTATCATCTAGCACACTGGCAAAACCAGCATTATCTCCACGTAATGGCAACTGATTCACCACTAAAAACTCCAGCATATCAATTACCCCTGAAATGTAGTATCTGTTGCGAGCTAGTTGCTCTGAATTTAAGAGAGTGGAAATCTCTTTTCCTGTCTCTACGTTTTTCTGAATCTCTCCACACTGCTTCACATGCTAAATGTTCTTTTGAAGCTGCATGCTTTTTAAGCCCTTGCCTGTTTCAATTGCATGTTTCCAATCATTAAATCCCTTAATGGAGAAGGTTGCATCCGATGATACAGATTTGAATTTCCTGCAGGCATAACAAAATGCGGAATCCTTTTCCACCGAGTACTCAAGCCAGCCCCTGTTCAAATACCAGCTAGAGGAAAATGATCGTTTTTTTGAACCAAACATTTTAACTGGATATTTCCTCAACACAACCTGTTTGGGTTTGTCCGTGCCGAGGTCACTCACACCCACTGATTCAACAGGCAGTTGTGGCCCAAATGCTTCCCCAGTCGCGGTTGCACTTGACCTGCAGGTCCTACCAGGCCCAGGGTCGGGCTCCACGGAGCTACTAGCATCAGGCTCAGACTGTCGTCCAGGGTCTCCTTCTCCAGCTACAACATCAGAAGGCGTCCGTGTATCCAATTTGGCAGAGGAGACTGTTGGTGGGCTTTTCAACCACTTACGAATATCCATGATGAACTCAAGCGAGTAAGCCGGCGAAAAATTTAATTTAAATTAAATTTAAATTTAATTTAATCATCCACTCCTGAATAAGATGGTGAGATACCGCAAGTCTGACACATGGGGCGGCTGCTTTATCCTCACCTTCAAGCAGTGGCGGAACATAACTAAGTACATGTACTCAAGTACTGTACTTAAGTACAAATTTGAGATACTTGTACTTTACTTGAGTCTTTTCTTTTCATTGGACTTCTGTACTTCTACTCTACATTTCAGAGAGAAATATTGTACTTTTTACTCCGCTATATTAATATGACAGCTTTAGTTACTAGTTACTCTACAAATTAAGATTATTACACACAAAACACATGTCGTTTATAAACTATGGTGTTTTATTATAAATTAAACTACCCAACAATATGCAGGCCTTCAAGTCCAGCTGAAATGATTAGACCATTAAACATTTAGTTGATTGACAGGACAGTTTGGATCGTTTCCAGTTTCTAAAATGTGGGGGATTTTCTGCATTGTGTAGTTTTACTTAACTTACTTATACTTTAAGTAACATTGTTTCTTACTTTACCTAAGTAACATTTTCAATGCAAGACTTTTACTGTTTTACTGTTTTTAGGCAGTGATCTGCCAACCAATCAGGAATGATTTTACTTGTTTAAAAATAGTGGCTTCAGCCAATACTGAGTGAGGAAATTCGAGCCAGGCCAGACATTCTCTGGACAGGCGCGGTCCATCCATCCATCTTCGTCCACTTATCCGGTATCGGGTCGCGGGGGTAGCAGGGGACCCCAAACTTCCCTTTCCCGAGCCACATTAACCAGCTCCGACTGGAGGATCCCGAGGCGTTCCCAGGCCAGGTTGGAGATATAATCCCTCCACCTAGTCCTGGGTCTTCCCCGAGGCCTCCTCCCAGCTGGACGTGCCTGGAACACCTCCCTAGGGAGGCGCCCAGGGGGCATCCTTACCAGATGCCCGAACCACCTCAACTGGCTCCTTTCGACGCGAAGGAGCAGCGGCTCTACTCCGAGCTCCTCACGGATGACTGAGCTTCTCACCCTATCTCTAAGGGAGACGCCAGCCACCCTCCTGAGGAAACCCATTTCGGCCGCTTGTACCCTGGATCTTGTTCTTTCGGTCATGACCCAGCCTTCATGACCATAGGTGAGGGTAGGAACGAAAACTGACCGGTAGATTGAGAGCTTTGCCTTCTGGCTCAGCTCTCTTTTCGTCACAACGGTGCGATAAATTGAATGTAATACCGCACCCGCTGCGCCGATTCTCCGACCAATCTCCTGCTCCATTGTCCCCTCACTCGCGAACAAGACCCCAAGGTATTTGAACTCCTTCACTTGGGGTAAGGACTCATTCCCTACCTGGAGAAGGCACTCCATCGGTTTCCTGCTAAGAACCATGGCCTCAGATTTAGAGGTGCTGATCCTCATCCCAGCCGCTTCACACTCGGCTGCGAGCCGATCCAGTGAGTGCTGAAGGTCACAGGCTGATGATGCCATCAGGACCACATCATCTGCAAAAAGCAGCGATGAGATCCCCAGACCACCGAACTGCAACCCCTCCCCACCCCAACTAAGCCTCGATATCCTGTCTATAAATACTACAAACAGGATTGGTGACAAAGCGCAGCCCTGGCGGAGGCCAACCCCGAGAACCCGGACACAGCTCTCGCTTTGGTCGTACAGAGATTGGATGGCCCTGAGAAGGGACCCCCTCACCCCATACTCTCGCAGCACCTCCCACAGTATCTCCCGGGGGACCCAGTGATACGCCTTCTCCAGATCCACAAAGCACATGTAGAGCGGTTGGGCATACTCCCAGGCTCCCTCCAGGATCCTTGCGAGAGTGAAGATCTGATCCGTTGTTCCATGACCAGGACGGAATCCGCATTGTTCCTCTACAACCAGAGGTTCGACTATTGGCCGAACCCTCCTTTCTAGCACCTTGGAGTAAACTTTACCGGTGTCGTTGCTATTCATATGCTAATTAGGCCAGACACTCTGTGGCCAGGAGAGGTTTCCCTGGTATTCATATGCTTATTAGAGCCATTAGCACCTCCGCGGGAGCTCTCCACATAGGTCATGGTTCATTTCCAACAATATGTGGCACAGACGAACGAGACGTTCACAGCCTGTAAATTGTCGTTAACTGCCGAAAATTAGGGAGATTTGCGGGTGTTTACGGGCATTTACGGGGACGAAAATCCCACTTTTAATGCAGTGGATGTTTGTCTCTGTTCTCGAGTCACAAACAGAACCAGAGTGGACAGTCTTCACAGTCAGGGCCCCGAGGCTCTGGAACAACCTGCCCGAGGCAGAAAGGCTGGCTGAGCCAGACGATCTTTGAAATCTCCACTTAAAACATATTTTTTTTATCAGAGAGCTTATCCTGATTTTCTTTTCTTTTACTTGAATTGTCTTAAAACTTGTGTTTGTTCTTTTTTGTTTTGCTGTATAATATAATGATTTATAATTCATTGATTTAAATTTGCTGCCCTCTGTGAATCTACTTTGTAACCTGGGTTTTGAAAAGCTCTATAAATAAGGAATATTAGCCTGATTATATTACAAGAGCACCACAGAGAGCCTCCTAACCATTTGCGTCACGGTATAGTTGGAGTGCAAAGCTTTAACCCCAGAGATACTGTGGCAGAAAAAGTTGAAAATATCTATAGTGGCCATCTGCAACTAATGCAGAGTGTCAGAGAACTGGACGACCAATCAGGAGCTGCCTCTGGCTCGTATATTATTGACACTTTTGGCTGGGTTCTGGGAATGTGGGCACGAGTTGACTTGTAGTGAGAATCAGCTCCAGTTAGTAGCACACAGCTAAGCTTTGGGCAAATATTGACACCTGGAATTAGACCAGCATACTGATTCTGGTGCGTCATCGATCACAAGTCTGGCAGAAGTCGAACAGCCAGGTGTGCCAGGTTTACTGAAGGGCATGGTTTAGCAAAGACATTTTTGCTACCTGGGTCTGAAGCATCTTTAACAGTAGCACCAGGGTCTGTAGTGGTTTTCAGAACATTTGGACCAGTAGAACCCAATTATCTGACAATATATGTCTCCAGACTACTACACTCAACACACTGTTCAAACACATAGATTGACCTGATGATGGCGCTAAATGAAACATTAAGGGATCACCTGTGATTACAATTCATCCTGAGGGGAACATAAATGTCTGTACCAAAATTGTATGGCAATCGGTCCTATAGTTGTCACAAAAAACACAAACATCAGGCTGGTCCTAGACAGACCATCATCTAGGAACCATGAATTGCTGCCAATCCATTTGGTAGATGTTGAGATATTTCACAGAATAAGTCAAATTTACATACACTGATGGCAGTATGGTATTCATCTTCTGTGGGTCATGAACATTAATGGCAATCCATCTAAAAGTTCTTGAGATATTTCAATCTGAACGGACCGGAAGACATTGCCATCCCTACAGTATAGCCACTAGCATGGCTAAAAAAGACAATTCTCTAAGAATTGGTGGGCTCCTTAGGATATTACTTTCTTCTTCCACATGCCATGTATTGATTGCACCAACTATGCATCTGGTTTGAAGGGCTCTGTTCTAATTGGCTGTGTTGGTATAGCAGAACATATATGTTGCCAAACATGACATCTAATGGTTTCTACACCTATGGTGTATACCTGCAACATTTTCTACCTGCTGTCTTTTATTGAATATGAGTTGTTTGCCTGTAATCACTACACCAAATTGTAAATGCGAGTTAGTCTGGAACCTCTCAGTTTATTTTCGACTTCCAAAGGGGCATTATCAAAGGCCATAGACCAAAATGCCTCCGGACGCAGTTGGTTTTCAAAAATGCGGTGCTCCTCTTTACTATGTGTCCTGGCTCCCCGGGTGAGCAAGCCAAAAAAGACTTTGCATAAGATTTTGCATAAACCGTGAAGGCTCCACAAGTTGTTAGTCATCGTCTGAAAGGGTATGACCGGCTGGAAGTCTATCTAAATTGTAGGGGGACCAGACACATCTGCCAGAGAAAATCATCTGGTTCCCAGGCTAGCTGTATTGATCAGAGTGTAGTCTGGATCAACAACATTCATTTCCAGGATAATCGCAGGAACATCCGGCGCTATGTGTTGCCATTGTCTAACTCCGTTCTCTTCAGGAAACAACAAACTTTGAGCTAGCAATCTACATGCTGAAAATGGCAAGTTTTGAAGAAAATTTGGATGGTGCAACAAGGCAGGCCTGCTTGGTTCTTTTGGGGAATGATTGTATATATTTACAAAGAGTATGTTTACGGTATTTACTGTCTAACTGGGACGTTTTGGGACATTGGTTTGGGATTGATATAATAATAAGCTTTATTTGTATAGCGCCTTTCATACACAGAGTGCAGCTCAAAGCAGAGGAAGTACACACGACGACACACTGGTAAGACCATGTATCTAGCTAATTCAAGTATCTCACATTACTGTATTGTGTGAACAGTTAACTTCATTTAATATTGTATGTGGCGTTTTCTTTTGGGGGCTGCAAATGTTCCACCAAAACAAGTTCCTTCCCGAGACTATTTTGCAAAGGCACCGTCTCTGCAACCGGAGCTTAGCACCGCCCAAGACAATCGTGATTGTTTTTAAGAAATTCAAACAACCCAGAATGTTTTTTTCCTCCTATCCCAGAATGCATCTGTGGTGTAGCTAGACCTTACTCCACAGTGCTGTGGAGATAGGTCTGGCAACGCGAGACTACTCAGAGTGTTATGTAGTATGTTCTATACTTGGAAATGCTGTATTGTTTTGTTACAGCATAAATATTTTTGTTCCATTACATCATTGGAACAAATTGTATCTCCAGTGTAAGAGATTTTCACATTCTCAGACTCAGAATTTGAAAGATCAGGTTTCTAGACTCCCAACTCTAGTAGGCTCCTAACACAAATTAAAATCCTTTGGAAGATGTCAACACCAGTTAAAGCCAGGCCTTTTCTGAGTTCTTGACAAGTTGACATTTTTGATATGCCATGTTTTCACCTGATATCTTTGGTGCCACCTGGTATGGCCGACAGGATGTGACATCACCTTTAGCTAATCATGAAACGGCCTTTTAACGCTAATATCAGTGTTAAAGGGGTAATAGAATGCAAAACCAAGTTTACCTTGTCATAGTTGAATTATGACAGTTTGGTGGGTAAAAAGGACATAGAGAGAACCTCAAAGTGCCATTGACACCTCTTTCCTATGCAAATCTCACAATTTGAAACTGCTGCTGAAAACGGGCGAATCTCAACAAAGCTAAAAGTTGACGTCAACTCGGTGGCTGTACCTTATTTGGCTCTAGCCTGTACCTTTGTCACGCCCCAACATTCACATAGGCCACTGATCTGGGACCAGTTTGTCTTGTGAATATAGGTCGTGCAGATCTCAGAAATTTTATACATTGTCCGTCTGCTATTTCATCACTAAATTCACTTCTGAGACAGGACAGGCCGGGCGGCGAGGCAGCAACCCAGGCAGCACCGGCCGCTGTCATGTTAGCCTGCGGAGCTCCTGAACTCCGACACAGTCGGACAAAATTTGCAATTAGCCAACAAAACGGCCCTAATTTGCCCTCTACATAGTTAATTTCTCGCATAAAATAGTCTCAGAAGTGAATTTAGTAATGAAATAGAACAATGTATAACATTTCTGTGCAGTGTGTGTGTGGGTGTGTGTGTGCGTGTGTGTTTCGCTCAACCAATCAGCACGCAGCTCATCTAAATATTCATGAGCATACCATATAAGTCATTTCAATCAGGCCTATTTTACAGTGTTGCATTAGAGCCCAACCAATGTTACATACCCTATTAGGAGACCTTAAGGAACAGTGTAAAATACCCTATATAATCATTCTATCACCCCTTTAAGGTCAGGAAGGGAAGTAAATGTCAAACCTAATCTGAGCAGATGGAAATAAACAGGAGGCTTTGACTGAAAGTGAATTTATAATGTGATTAATATATGTGGACAGGAAGGAAGTGTCTGACATATATAATATGGAGCCACAGCGATCATATTAGCTCGTTTGGGTGTGGAGAGGAAAAAAGGAAATGTACCACTGTGACACAGCTAATTGATTCTGGCAGGACAGAAGTATAAAACACAAACAATTATGAAGACAGAAGAAGGATGACAGGAAAAGCGAGAGGAAAGAAGGGAGTATAAAGACCAAACAGGGTCACATAGAACTGTACAATATTTTTTGGGAGGTAGAACTACCGCTGAGAGGCTGAAAGCTTAACAGCATGAACCAAAACCTGCAGCCCAGAAAGAAAGAAAAAAATATCCCAATGTTGCACTAAATACTATAAAGTCTAATAGGAACCAGGATAAAGGATCCACCAATCATCGCAAAGTGAGGATGCTGAAAAAGTTGCCAGGCAACAGATAGCTCCTTTTGGACACAGGTACTTTTTCCAGAACCCTTTTTCAAGAACTCAGGAGCTGGACCCCCATTTTAAATGCAGGAACTTTAAGTTTTCAATCCTGGGCCCCCCCCAAAAAAGTTTCTGATAGGAACAGGAACCATCAGGGTGGAGTTCCCAGTGCTGAACGTCACTAGCTGGTCAAACACAGGCCTTAAAACTACTTCATCTTGCATACAACATTCATTCATGTTGCAAACTAAGTATTAGTTTAGCTTAGTTATTGTACCAAAAGCCCCTTTCACACATGCACTGCACCCCTGAACTTATCTAGACATTACCCGGAGGAGCTGTATGTGAGTACTCAAATGTCCGAATCAGTTGAACCGAACATTAAACCCTGCCAGCACCCTAGTACAAAGTCTATGTAATGTCCGATTGAGCCCATGTGTGAATAAAGCAGGTTATTCTTCGGAGAATTTACCACCAGCGAGTGGGCATGTTGATGACTTCTCTATATTGCAGCTGCTGCGAAATGGAAAGAAAACCTCCGAGGGTGAAGAGAATGTTTAACTGGAGGGATGGCGAGATTCCGGAACTTCTGTCAGTAAGAGCAGACACCAAAATTCAAGGAAGGGCACTTTTGGTTTCAAGTGCCATTTCGACTACTTTCAATACTTTAACTTCACGCCTCAGTTTAATTCATACATGTGCATCATGCAACATCAGCTGTTACTACCATACAAATCTATTTTAAAAAGCTTCAATAACCAGCTACCTCATGAGTCTAACAATAAGCAGGGACAGAGTTGGCATAAACTTTCAGTACAACAAGGTGCAGTACTTTGATGCCTATATTTTGAGTTTTAACACATCTTTCTAAAGAATATTTTTTTCGTTGAACTCAATTAGCTAAAACTCTCAAAAGCACCAATGTTTAAAAGCTAAACGTCTGTGCAAGAACTGACTGAGGGTCGATTCCCAGAGCTAATCTCACTGTACATTCCCCCGACACACAGGAAGAAAAGGAGGACGGAGTGTTTTCTTTGCCTGATAGGAGTACAAATTGATGAACCCAACAATAATTGTACGAAGGACAAAGAGTTGGCTAACTTCCCCCAAAAAAAAGGGCAGCCGGGAAGGGGGAGCAGTTTTCTCTTGTCTAATTTGGATTAGCAGGGAGATAAAAGTTAACAGTTTTGTTTTTATTCAACGAGCTCTGACAGGAAGTCAAACATCAGAGGAAACATAACGTCAAAGGAAGAAGAAGCCTTCAGCAGCCTTACCTAGCTTGGGCAGTGAGTACTGAACTTTGAAGTAGTCCTGGTAAAATCCCAGAAGCCTCTTGGTGATGTGGAGAGCATAGTCCCCTGCTCCGCTAGAAATGGCATCTGGCCGAGCGTACAAGCGGATCTAAAAACAAAGCCATAGAAAAAAGAGAATTTTATTAAAGATGGATCTAAAAAATACAGAGAGGGGAAATGGAATTAGTGTATGGCTCAGCTCTGCAGAGAACAAATTGGAGTTGAGCAAAGTTTTTATACAGAGAGGGAAATTAAATTTGGCAGAGTTTACAATCAAAGGAGACAAACAGAACCGGGCTGAGTGTATATTAAACTCTTTAGAGGAAATAATGCAATCATGTTGAGTTTAGGTTCAAATCTGCAGAGACACGGAAATTAAATTTGAGGGGTTTTTTTTGTATAAATGTACACATAGTCAAAGAAGTGGAACCAGGCCAGTGTTGGCAGGTCAGGACTAAAGGAAGGATAAGTGGATCATGCCGAGCTCATGTTCAGCTCCCCAGACAAAATAACGGAGTCAGGTTGAGTTTTGGTTTAAATCTACAGGAAGAAAAATCGATTCACAGCTGCAAGCAGGTGCTTTAGGTGGATAACATTTTTCACAGTTAAAAGTCAAAAAAAGAATTCGGTAACCCTCCGTTCAATGTTTTTGTTTCCACTGCCACCTCAATTTCTTTCAAGGCTTGTTTCCACTGTTGCTGCTTTTGTTTTGCTAAAATATTTATACTGATGAAGCAATTGTGCCATTTAGTTTTATGTTACGCCATTGTTTTCAAAAAATGTCTGATCAGCCATTGTATACAGTATGATGCCATTTGTGTTCAATTGGTTGGGTCAGTGTAGTCCGCCCAGCGTTATTCAGTTTGTTTAGCCTGAGTGAAGTTCTGTTTAGTTGACCTTTTTAATGGGGGCAGATCTTACTGCATATTTTCTAAATTGTTTGATTTTTGGCTTAAATAAAAGCTTCTTTCTGAAATTCCACCTGTGACTCCTCGTGCCTGCCAGCTCAGTCTCTTAAAAGGACAAAGACCTGCAATGTAGCTTCATTAGTTTAGAGTAGTGCATGTGTCTCAGCTTAATTAATGAGACTGCTGGCTAACAAACTACACGTTTGTCTGTGTGATTGGATCATTCAAGGGAAGATAATATGTTTTCATGTGGTTTATTTCCTGTTTATTGCAAATCCACACTCCACAAATAAAGTTGCTGACCTTCATGCATATCTTACAAAGTTTTTTAACATGTGCATGAAAATAAAATAAGTTTAATTTTATCAGTGAGTTAACCTTAAATATACAGTACATCAGTACACAAGAGCTGATCTGCCAAACGCCAATCAATAATCAATACAGACACGTCACATGACTGCAGTGACTTCACTGGTGACCTCATTGAAAGACTGACATGCTAAGTCTGTGTGTGTGTGTGTGTGTGTGTGTGTGTGTGTGTGTGTGTGATGTCCTGGAGATTACAAAACACATTTCTGTGGGTTTCAGACCCCTTCTATAATTTGGTACAGGTCAGGATCTGTATTTAATAATGCAACACTGGGTTCTAACTAACAGTTGGTGTATTACAGTTCATTTAAGGTCATTTTCTAACCCAGGTGTTCATTTCATTGTTGGTTTTAACATTTTATGTTGTAATTTTTAGTCTTGCTTTTTTTCTCATCTGTTTTGATTTTGTAATTTTGTAATTTTGTTCTGTGAAGCACTTTGGTGTGCATGCTTGCATGAAAAGGTGCTATATAAATAAATGAAAGTTAAGGGTCAAAATAAAATAGCCACAAAAATTGGTCAGAACTCTTATAGCATACATAATACTTATACTAAGATGTACATTGCAGAACTTTGACTGTACCTTTGACTGTGCATATATCCACCTGTATACTCAAAGTTGATAGAATGTATTCATTCATATATTCACAGTACATTTATATTTATTGATAGACTATTTATGTTCACTTATTCTCTAATTTCAGTGATCTGGTGCAGAAATCTAGGGCCGACAGCTCGGTATTTCTCTCATCTCTATTGTTATTCTTGTTTTTATTTCTATTAATCTTGGTGGATTCTGAACTGTTATTCTCCTGTGTTTCATTCTCACTGCTGTTGCTGCTAAACACCCACATCTCTCTATGGGAATATTAAAGGTCCATTTCATCTTATCTTATCTTAATACATCACTTCACCCTCTTCTGTTACGGAAATCACTCCGCCAGGCTAAACCATTACAAAATGCTACTGGACATACGCAAAGTGTTATAGTTCCCATCAAAAAAGAAAAAATAAGGACACTTTAAACTATGCAATATATATGTAAATATAAGAGTCTGCAGCCATGCTAGCATTTCTGTGAGGCTCATGGGAATGTCTTTAGTTCTGAAGGTATTTGGTCAGTTAGTCTTACAGTCTGACCTGTACCGAGGGCGACGGAGAGGAACAGTCAGCGGTCACCAGAATCATCAGTATTCATTCACTGAGAAGGAAAAATAAACACTGGCTGCCTACAATGTGTATCACACCATTTGTGCCTTCTGTGTTTGTGTAAAGAAGGATTTATAGAGTATTAGAGGTTGCAGTGGTTAGTTTCTATTTTAATTGGATTATGCATTGGAGAGTTCCCAGATTAAGCCCCTCTGAGGGATTTTTGCATCGCTCCATCACGTCTTTTATTGTTTATGTGTATATTATTCTGTAGTATGTGTAAAGCAATAGAATTTACTAGTAAAATAAGTTATTGTTATAGTTATTACATTATTATTAAATCATTTAATTTTGACCATATGGCCATAGCAATAAACAAGCCGTTCTTTAATGTCACCGACTGTTTAGTACCCTTTTTTTACTTTCTTAAAAAGTATCGGTTCAGGCACCATTAATTATGTATGCGATTAATTTCGATTAGTCACAGACTATGTAATTATTAGATTGATTTTTTTTAATCGATTGACAGCCTATATATATATATATATATATATATATATATATATATATGTGTGTGTGTGTCGCCAAACAGCTAGAGCCTGAGCCACACCATGACAGATCTGTATTTATATCAGCTGTAAATCTCCTAGAATAATTCCGTGCTCTCTGTTTGTGTGACAGTTCATCAGTCTGATCCATTAACTACACACAAACACTGTCAGCTGACGACCGATGGTGATGTCACTGATCAATACGCATGCATCAGCTGCAGTGAACGAAAGAATAATCTGCCTGGACAAAGCTACAACTGATACTCTGTGTGTGTGAGTGAGAAAGAGAGATGGTTTTACTGTCAGAGAGAGTAACCTGAAGGACAACAGAGAATTGCTATCAAACAGTACACACACACACACACACACACACACACACACACACACACACACACACACACAAAGATCAAAGACACGCTCACAGGCACAAACACACAGTGAGATACACACGACATCTTTTTGACATAAAGGCAGAAGTGAGTGGACACATATATACACACACATTACTGTCCCAGTAATGTCACTCTGCTTTCTCTCAGTTTCACTTCCACTCTAATAAATTCTGTTTTCACTCAGCTGTAAAAACACATTGGCTTCTGTACAGTCAATATACACTGTAAATCATGTTCTATATGTATCAGCACATCTGTGTCATTTAAAAGCTCCTGTTAAACTGCACAAACACAAAGGGAAGCTTGTTAAGAATGAACATAAGTAGAATTTACAGGTGGCGTCACTACATACAAAGTTAACCGAAAGTTATCAATCCCTGTATCTCTGTGATGGTTTCAGACTCAGACTATAGCAGCACGGCTCTGGAGCTGGTTGTTGGTAGTGTGGTCTGTCGGGTCGAGACTGAAATATCTCGACCCGACAGACATATATATCTATAAGTATTGTATTGATGGATATGAAATTAAAACAGAGATTTCATGCTTCTAAGAGGATTATATATACTGCTACCACAAATACTATATACTAATATTTATCACAATCCAGCTCCTCTTCTTTATCCTCCTCTCCTCTCCCCCCAGCAGGACTGATTTTTTAAAATAAAAATTCAAACTTTTAAAGCTCTTCTCTTCTTCTCCACATTCTCCTCCCTCCACCAGAACTCATCTCAGAGCACATCAGCCAGCTGAGTGAATATCTGCTGAGAAAGTGGAGGTTTTATTGAAATTGTAGCTTCTTGTGGCAGACTGGCAGCAAGTGCTGAATTGAGAATCATCTCCTGAGAATTCCCGAAACGCCTCAAATCCTCTTCTCCCAGTTGAGGAGAAACCAGGATGCATTACATTTTTCAATGGGGGTGGGGGTTGGTGTGACGTTCTCACTTCAAAGTATCATCATATATATTTGTTCAATACGTCTCCCAGGGCTGAAATGTGCCGCTTTAACCAAATTAAAACCATGGCACCGTGGATAGCAGTTAGTACTGTCACCTGACAGGGAGTTGGTCCCGGGTTTAAACCCGAACCGCCATGTTTCTGTGTTCTGTCCATCTTTGTGTGTGTCTAAAAACATGCAAGTCAGCTGAAGTGAAAACTTTAAATTGCCCCAAGTGTAAAAGGTTATTTCATGTTTCCTCACTCTGTGACAGACTGGCAGACCTGCTCAGGATGTACCCTGCCTCTCAGCCAACGCATGCTGGAATTCGCTTCAGCTCCGTGTGGCCTTGCTAAGCAGGTTAGAAAATATATGGATGGATGGAACCTGAAAAAGGTGGTCATCAAATAGAGACATGAGGAATATTTCAATATTAGTCCCATTAGTCAGGAAACTGTCTTTCATGACCTCGAGCGTCCACTTTGTACAATCTTTGCAATGTTTCCACCAAAATGTTTCCAAATTTGACGAATCACTGTCCTTATTTTCATGAATTGGTCTAGTTCAGATCTGTCTGAGTGCGCAAACCTCCACCAAGGCCAATGGTGCATTTACATGTTCCTCGCATGGCCCCATTTCCTGAGTTGGGAAGTCGTTTTTCATGAGCTTTAAATCCTAATGTGCAAACAACATGGACGCTACAAAGAAGATCCCTTGTGTTTTATTGTTCAGAGCGTTTAAACAAGACATTGATAGCTGTTTCCAGTATTTGCGTGTCAACGAAGACCAAAGGAAACGGATCAGCTGAGTCATGAAATATGATCAAAAACAATTTTCCGATAAGTCCGACACCAAATGAACACAGCACAAACGCCCTCTCTCGCAATGTTAACAAAGTGAAAAATATCTGTGTATCTGCCCCGTGATAAACATCCACTTTAATGAGCCAAATCGCTCCGAGTTTACTATCACCAACTGATTCGGATCACACGATTTCCAATCAGTGGAAAAACAGAGTCTCTTTTCAACAGAATTACCATTTCTCTTCACCGTTTTAAATCCAGTGGATCCTACTTTACCATCTTGAATCAGAAAAACTGTTAATGAAACACTTTCTTCACACATTCCACTATGAAATCCTTTCGAGGAGGTGAAGGTGATTATTCACGCTGAACTGCTGGAAAGCTTTTAATGTGAAACAGATTAACAGCAAAACAGCAGCAGCAGCAAATTATCACAGCAAACCGGAGGATAAAAAACAAGGCGGCGTCTTTATCAAAATCTGATCAGACATACAGTACTTTTCACAGAAAATTTGAGAGAAAGGCCCGTCTAGAGTAACAGCCTGTCTCTAATTCATTAAGGGAAAAAAATTTGTCGGCCACTGTGAGAATGCACTCAGCTCCATGTCTAATGACCACGCTGCCAGTTTTTCATCAGAACTTCCATGCAATTGTAAAGCAACAAATATCCACAGGGTCCCGCTTGCATGTAATAAATGCTCTCTGTGCCCATGTAATACCATGAACCGAGTCACTAAATGAAGTAGAGAAGTTAATCATTTTAGGGGATTTGCTTACTATACGTTCCGTTTCAGCACCTGTCTCTTAAAGCCCCCCTCCCGAAAAAAAACCCAGCCTGCTCTGATTGGTCAGCGTTTCCGGGTCTTCCACATCTATCGGAGTCTCTGCACGACTGTAATGGCACTTTAGCTGAACTTTCTACCTATACATAGTACAGTTGTGACATCACAACCGTACAGACGTCCTGACGGCTCGTCTAAGGCACAGTTTGTGAATATGGGCTGTGTGCATTTCTCTGTGGATTGGGTGTTTTATTACTTTCACAGTATTTATATCGCACCTCAACCTGCTTTATAATACAAAATAAACTTTTACAATATGGGACCTTTAAAAATACCTAAACTTTATATACTGTATAGCACAATTACCAAATGTAAACAGTGCGAAGACAATGTGCAGCTTTCCAGGAAAAATCCAGAATGAAAAGAGGATCTGGGAAGTGCAGGTAGAATAAATAAAATACTATATACTATATTCTATTATGTTAGAAGACAGGTTTCTAAATTCTATATTTAACACACTTACTCCAATAAACCTATATATCAACACTAAGAAGCGAATGTTTTAACATGTACTAGAGCTTAGATCGGCCCAAAAAAATCAAGCCCGAACCTGTCCGAGCCCGGCCCGACACATTAACTGTAATTATGAGCCCGAGCCTGATTTAAACCCGACACTTTTTTAATACGTGGGCCGTTATAACTGACGTTCTCAACTACAATTCAGAGTTGTCTGAACTGCAGAAATCTGTTTAGAATAATACAACAAGGACGAAGCCTGTAAACTGCGCTGTTTGTTTAGAATGGAACGGATCGCAAATGGATCTGAATGAAGAAACGTAAAAAAAAGAAAATGATGAACAACATATTGTTGTCACTGCCCACGACTTGTTTAAACTGCTTCCATACCTCCGACTTTCCTCCACACTTGCTCAAAGGTAATTCTCCTGTTTTTCTTTTTTTCTTTACATCTTCAAGCTCCCGGTGTGATGCGTGCGAGAGGAGGAGACTCCGCGCATGACACGTGCTGCATTTCGTAACTGCAGCCTAACATTTGTACACATGTTACTTTTATATAGTATATATATATATATATATATATATATAGTATATATATATATATATATATATATATATATATATATAGTATATATATATATATATATATATAATATATATATATATATATATATATATATATATATATATAGATATATATATATGTATATATATATATATATATATATATATATATATATATATATATATAATATATATATATATATAATATATATATATATATATATATATATATATATATATATATATATATATAATATGTCTGATTATGGCATAGCTATCTCCCCACCCAAATAGGATAATAAGGTAATGGATAAAAAAAAATAAAAAAAATTGCTTGATCAAGGGTCCGGCCCGGGCCCGGCCCGAGGATGCGGCGGAAAATAACGGCTTGGGCCAAGAATCTAAACTCTAACCTGTACCCTTTAAAATAAAAGTTTCAGCAACAATACTTCACATGTAAATGACAGATTGAGTTTACAGCAGCAGGGATGAGCTCCTAGTTAGTTCCGATACTTGATTTGATTTTAAAAGGACTGTTCAGGTACACATGCTGACATGTATCAATATTTTATTCTCACCAGCAATGAACTAAATTAGTCCAATCAGGCAGTCAGTCAACTTGAGGAAAGATAAAGCAAAAGAAGACATTTTCTCCTCCGAGCTGAAGATTATTCAAACTTTGGGCAATCAGGGCTCGTAAAGGGCAGATAAATGCTCAAACACAAAGTATTACCCTTTGCTATTGTTCTTCTTTCTTCACTCAAGTAATTAAAACTTTTCTTCTTTCTTCTCCTCATTTCATCTATCTCCTTTACCTATTCCCCCTCCTCTCCTCTCCCCTTGTTATCTTTCCACTCGTCCGTGACATCTCTCGCTGCGTTCTGTCGCTCCGTCTGTCGCCCTTGGATGATGGATGGTGTAATGGACGCTCGGTTGCCACGGTAATTTGATGGATGGTTTAGTAACTGATACGAGTGCCGGGAGAGCACAGCAACAGACCGTAACACACACTCCTCCTGGCGTATGTGGGTCCTTGACTTTGAGATCAACAGACCTCAGACAGTCACTACTCCCTCCATAACAAATACTGCTGACCCGTGTCTGCAGCGCCACACATCTGTCCAATCGTATCATCACTTTGTCTGACGACGCCACTGTGATAAAGAGAGACAGACCCAACCAGAGCAAGGGTAACAGGCTCTCTGTCAATGTCAACAGGCCAAAAGAGATGATTGTTGACTTCAGGAGGAGTGAAGCGTGAACAGAAAACCAGCAGAATGCCACCTTATCCAGAAAGAAACAAAGCCCTGCCCCACTTCCAGAGTAGTCCCCGATATGAAGTCTCATGAAACACAGCCAAGCCAACCCGTTCTCACTCTGAACTCGTAAAATACGGACGCTTGGGCAGTGGCTGTCAGCGTCAGATACGACACAAAAAGCGCCCTTCAGCGTGTGTGTAGAACGCAACTGAGAGAGACGACGTAGATGTGACGTGAGCAACCTGTCTGAAAGTTGTAAGTCTTCTGGTAGCTGTGCCAAGAGAAATCTCAATCATTCCCAATCTTGCAGAGACGGAGAGCGTAGGTATATGTAAGGAGATAACATAGGCACAGGCTAATTATTGCTAACTAAAATGCTAGTTAACATGAGTAATTCAACTTAAACAGCTAATGTAAGTCGAAACTGTCTGCGAGCTTCTCCTGTACTGTACGGTAATTCCTCTACTATGCGACAGTAAGTCTCGTGGTTATGACCCAATCGTTAGCCTATTTTATAAAAACGTCTGCTACGGAGCCATAATGTGAGGTACAAGGTAATGGAGCCTTTTATACATTGTCGTGTTTCTTTAGAAATAAACAATGGACAACGAAAGTCTTTAAACGCTTCAGATGGAAAGTTATTCGCTGTCAAAGTGACGTCAAAATGAATGGCAGTCAATGGAATGCTAACGTTGGGTGATCGTTTTGTAGCATCAAAATGACGCCATAGGAGGTTCGAGCTCTAAAGCTAAGCTTACCCCCTTGGATGGGAGTGAGAATGTGTTGGACAAGCCGTGTTATTCAGCTTCCTGTATACACGAGTCCAACATTACCCAGGTTGCCAATTGTGTGTGGCTGTGCAGGTTATTTCTTGGACTCCATGACATCTCCGTCGCTCTGTCACTTCTGCACCGCGTTTGGTTTCAGACTAAATTCTGCGAAGAACGCATTCAAAACATCTGTGCATTATAACTGTATCACAAAAGAAAATTGGTATTAATCACATGCATGGACGTACTGCATGAGCACAGCTGTGTGCTAACAATGATAAATCCCACACACTCATTTACATAAAGAAACCCCTCCCACCCGGATCAACCATACATGGAAAACTACTTCCCACAGTGGTACATTTGCATAATTGATACAGATTAATGAAGTAGTCCAAAACTATGAGGTATTAGTTGTTTTTTGTTGTTGTAATAAATCAAGTAAATCCTGTCAGGAAATAATTTCCGTACCAAGTAACCAAGTAAAAAAATTTTCATTTAGCAAAAAGTATTTATTTTATTGGTATTTCTTACTACTGTATAATTTCACTCAGTTTTAGTTCATTTTCTATTTAGTACATTAGTACTGATACAGGTTCAAAGGACAAAAGAGGTGTGCTTACTTTGAGTTTTTCATAAATATATATTATGAAATGTGTTTAACGTGGCTGCAGACACCGTGCTGTATAACGTGCTTATTTATTGTACAGCTGAAAACGTCACCACATCATTGTAAAGATCTCCTGATTCTCTTTTTTTTTTTTTTGCTGCTTAACAAATACGTACAATAATTAAAAAGGGACAGTTCACCCCAAAAACAAAAATACGTATGTTTCTCTTACCTGTAGTGTTATTTATCAGTCTGGATAGTTTAGGTGTGAGTTGCCCAGTGTTGGAGATATCAGCTGTAGAGATGTCTGCCTTCTCTGTAATATAATGGAACTAAATGGCACTCGGCTTGTTGTGCTCAAATTGCCAAAAAAAGACGTTTGAGAAACTAAACGCAAAAAGCAATGTCTCTTTCCAGAAATCATGGCTGGGTTACTCAATTGAGTAACTGAAAATATAACATTCACTCAAAGAAATACATAGATTGAGAGACGTTTCCACAAATTTTTGGCTTCCTCACAAAGATAAAAGTTTAATTCTAACCGAGGTTTCAAACGTCTGTGAGCTGTGGGAGTTCACCCAAAGAGTCAGAATATGCTGATCACAGAATTCAATGTTAAAGTCAGAGCCTGTAGACGATGAGAAATAGGACGTGTGAAATAGGTGTGGGTGTTTTGATGCATTTCATACTGCACCAGTGTGCTGCCAGTGGTTTTCCCCTCTCACATTGTTTAATGGGAGTTGGTAGCCTGAGGACATAAAACTATCCAATATTTTGAGGAGAAAAAGGCAAAAAGGAAGGGGAGAAAATCATTTCTGTGGCAGAAATACTTTTTAACCCTTGTGTTGTCTTCCCGTCGACCATGTAACTTTTTCTGTGTCAACTTTTTTTTCAACGTTTTGGACGTCTTTTTCGACACTTTTGTTGCTTTTCCACTGAAGTTTGTCACTTTTCTCAAAGTTTAGTTTTTTATGCACCTTTTGACATTTTAGTGTTTTTTTCCCATAATTTTTGAAGACATTTTTAAACTAAAAAACTTTTTTTTCAAATGCTATAAAATTGAATAAAACTTGCAAAGAGCGTTGTAGGGAGCCATCCACGTTATTTCTTTTGAAAATTTGGTACAGAAACTTTTTGAAAATAGGTCAAGTTTGACCCGAGGACAACAGGAGGGTTAAATGTCTTCTTCGGCTTGCTCCTTCCGCCTGGAATGAGGATAAATCAAAGGGTTACATTTAGGTTGAGGAGGCTTTGATTTCCAGGTCAAAAAAAGCTTGAAACCCATAAATGAAATCATCACCTTTTATATCACGTTACAGATGTCCCCATAAATCAGGACAATGCTACATGTTTAATCCAACAAATTTTCACTCCCATCGTGTCAAAAAGCCACGCTTGAAATTTGTTACTGACGCAAAAAGTCTCCTTTAGCGTCTAGCCCTTTGGCGTCATATTTAGACGCTCTGGGTCGGGACTCTTGGCGTCACTTTTGGACGAGACAGTTAGGTTTAGGAAAAGATTGTGGGTGGGGTTACAAAGTGTACGTTTCAGTGGCACGCAGGACAAGAAGCCCGGTCTCCTGAGTGAAAGTCCAGTGTTGTTTGACCCATCCACCACCCCAACCAACCTCCTTAGGCTATGCTCACACTTGGCATATTTTTTTAAGCTGCATCTGTTGTACATTATAATCCTACGGAGTAAACCGTTTTCTCAAAAAAGTCCTGAGCGCTTTTCCAAACACCACCGCCAACGTTTTTTCTGCAGCTCAGGGCGTCTTTCCTGACAGCTGTGGAGTAGTGAGACCTGTCGGAGCACAGCGAGTTATGATATGACCAGGTGCTCCCTGTGCCGGGAACTCGCTTTGTTTTATGTAATGTTAGCAGCACCACTCTCTCTCTCTGTTCTCTCGCTCCACTTTTATCTAAAGTTAGCACCGCTCCACATAGTGCTCTAGGATAATGTAGCAGTAGCTGTTATAGCAACAAAAGACGCTCTCGGCTGCTTTTTGGAATAAAAATGCTGCCCGCTTTTTTTACACTACAAAAGCACCGTAGTCAACTTTTTGTCAAAAAAGACGCCAAGTGTGAACATAGCCAATTCCAACTAAGCTGTTTACATGGCTAATGAAAGTGAATATTCCACTAATATTCCTGTTTACATGTAGCCGTGCAAAATAGACTTTTTCCAAAGTCTACCAGCGGTGGCGGATTTGTTGGACCGTGCAAACACAGCTTCCCTCTTTCATTCCTTCAACCAGCTTCTTGAAAAGGTCGGTGTAGCGATGTGTGCGCATATCCAAAAACCTGCTGATATCCAAGTCTTTGATAATGTTTAAAAGTAGCTGTGTTTCTCCTTCTTATCGGGTCTGCAGCCTTGCAAACTGTTGGCTGGTTGGTTTGTGTGCAGCAACCATAGCAACGCACAGAGCTGACCGTAAACAGGCACGAGGCCGTAAACTGCAGTAAAAACCCAGATTGAGACGCATATTCCGAATGCGCTGTATACATGTTCAAAGAATGCCTCTAAAACCTGAATAATACCGGAATATCCCACGTCTTATCGGAGAAGGCTATATTCGGAAAAAGGCTTTAATTGGAATATCCAACCGGAATATGCTGTTCACATGACCCGTATCAAGTTCGGAATATTGTCATATTCGGAATAATAGTGGAATATTGGTGTGCATGTAAACGTAATGATTGTTGAAAAACACAGAAACATGGTGCATGGTTTGGTTTTTGTGTACAAATCATTTCTTATATAATAAAGTTTGAGCAACACTTTGTCAGCCTATTTTTCATCATCTGTTCTTCAATGTATTTTCTATTTGAGAGTTTCATCAGTCTTTCTCAGAGCTGCCAACGGTTTCTGTACTGGGATTAGTTTGTTAGCAACTATCTACACAACTGCAGCCCCCATCACACTTTGCCCACACCTCTTGGGAGATGCACTTATTTAAATCTATGTTGTTAAACTTTAGTTTAAATAAAGGGTGTCACATAAAAAGTAAATGTAAAGTGACCTTTATCATTCTAAAGTCAGACCAACAGTATATCATCATTATACGACATTAATGTGACCTTTATCATCATTACAGGATGTTAATGTGACATTTAATATCATTACAAAAAGGTAAAGAAAGACTCCCTGATTTTGTTACAGCCACACAAAATCCCCAAAACTTTCTACCTGCCGATCCAGAGAGGAACACTCACTGCGTTCAGCCATGTATCCTAAAAATTCAACATGACATCATGACTTTGCGTAAACATACACGCCACTTTCCTAAAGCCAAGAGGCGTGTTATCTGTACGCATTTTCAGCTGTCCGCGAGTATGTTTACGTTGTATACAGCTGACTGCAGTCTGCAACGTCTTTCTAAAGCCACGTGGCGTGTGGGGGTTGGGTTGAAAAGAAGAAACGGTTGGAATCAGGAAAAGAAGAACGGGGTTGGGCTAGGTTGAAAAGAAAAAACGGTTGGGATTAGGAATAGAAGGACGGGGTTGGGTTTAGGAAAAGAACAAACGTGGAAAGGAAACATCACACGAGGGACACAAAGGAAACGCCACACGTGGGACGATATCCCCGCTCTCCTGGGTGAAAGTCCTGCGTTTTATCCATCCACCACCCCAACCAATGTCATGTGTAGATTTTCGGCCTTTCATACAGCATCAATTCACATGCAATCGCAAGGTAATGCAAGTCAATGGAGGCCAAACGGCGTTGATAAACATGCGAAATAGCACGTATGCGTCTTTATAACACGCAAATCACGGCATATGAATTGGCGTGTCATACATACACCACTTCATGAGATCAGTCTGCAAAAATTATGTTCCCATACAACTAAACTGCATTTTCAATTACGTTCCGAGGGAAACCTATTTTATCCCAGATTAAGTTTGTTTTTGACCAATCACAAATACGTTTCTAATCAAAGGTCAGGTTGGAATAGATGGGTCAAACAAACAGGCCTTTCCCCCAGGAGACCGATGTTCGTGTCCTGTGTGAAACCAAAAGACAATGGTGATTTATTGTAATTTAAAATACTCAAAAGGCAGAATTAGGATTAGTCCGTTGCAATTTGTAAACACAACATTCAATGTTCTGCTCGCCAGCGGGTGAAATTCGACCCCAGATTCACTCTCGTTTTGGAACAAGCTTCAGCATTTTAGGCTCACTATATTTGCGTTTTTCCAGCTTTGTGTTCAGGATTTTCACAGCTTCCTTTTTGGATGCGTGCTTACGATGTCGCACCTGGTCACTTTGTTTTTATAGAGGTTGATGCCCAAAAACGTCCCGCACTCACCAAAATAGAAAGACAAGAGAAAATACAAGCAGAGGTCAGGGTCTCTTTAGAGACTCTGTAGAAGTGTGGCAGCCAAAAACTTGTTGACTTTCAGATTCACAGCGGCAATTACCTGGCAGATAAACACAGTCTTTGCTTCATGACGCTGAATGTTAGTGGAATGACAGAAAATGAAAGAATAACAAGCTAAATGGCTGCAAGATGGAGGTTTTATTAAACCAGGAGCTGCTCAGTGGGTCATCACACTGTTTGTTGGTTTATTTGTAGTCTGTCAGACTTTAATCCTCCCTGAAGGGAAAGCAGCTCATTACAGGAACGGAGATTCTAACAGAGACAATACAAAAAGACAAACCGCTGTTTTCGAATGAAAGACGCTTTGAAAGAAGAAAAAGAAGAATTTGAGCTGACAATGAAGCCTGAAGTGTCCCAGACTAACTGAAGATCAGTTTGTACAGCTCAGATCATGAAACCTTGTGTTGTGTTAACAGCGTGTGAACAATATAGAATTTTGTTTACAACCATAAAAGCCATTTAAAGTGTTAATACCTCCATTTGTTTTAACTTTTTCTGCATGTCCAATAATGCAGATCCTAGTTATTAGCTATTCCTATCGAAGGATCCTAGCTATTATTTAGTTCTCTGCTGCCTTCTACATCATGATTACCGTGTTGAGGTTATCCCTATACGTGTAAAGAAACATTGCACACTGATTTTTGCTCTGCAGGCTAAGTTGCATCATTTATGCAAAGACTAAATTCCTGCTTTGGGAAATCTCCAGGGTGCTGACTGATGCTTTTCTTTCTGCTGTTCTGAGGAGGATGGAAGGATGAATGTTTCTGTCAGATGAAGCTGTTGAGTGGTTATGAAAAATATGGAAGGGTGTTTTTTTTGGGTTTTTTTCTCGGGTCATATAAAGCCGTTTCTTTCAGAGGTTTTGGAGGAGGAGGATGGAGGGAAGGGAGGATTTGTCAGAAGAAGCAGCTCTGCAAACAGACGTTTCCACTGCCTCCAGGCTCAAACAAGGATCTTAATATGAGAGCGATGCTTCAACAGACACACAAAGTATCCAGCAACGGTTTGTTAATAGGGAAATATGCATGTGCTGCTTCCTGGATCTTTTTCATGCCCTGCACACTTTCTTTGTCTGTATATAGAGGCCGTTTTTAAGCGACAATGTCACTGTTAGGGATGTCACGATACCAAAAATCTAGTAGTCGGTACCGATACCACCAAAAGTACACGATACTTGATATCAAAGTAGATACCACGGCGTGTGAAGAAAAAGGAAAAAGGTACAATAAACATTTGGGGGTGGTGGGGGCTTTCTCGTGTGACTCTTTTTACAGTTTTTTTTTTTTAAGTTTTGGTGTGGAGTGGATGAGGCCAGGAGAGTGTGATTTACATGTAATCAGGAGAACTCCCAGACAGCAAGCATGTTTAGTAAGTCTGTTTCTCTCTGCCATTGTTGTTTTTCACATAGAACCGGTCTGGTTATGGTTCACGTAGTCTCGCATTGCCAGACCTTCCTCCACAGCGCTGCGGAGAAGGGTCTGGCTAGTCCACCCAGCATTCCGGGATGGGAGAAAAACCTGCTCTGGTTTATTGGCATTTCTTTAAACCAATCACAATCGTCTTGGGCGGTGCTAAGCGTCGCACGGAGCAACAGCGCAATGTCGCCTCTGCAAAATAGCCTCGGGAAGGTACTTGTTTCTGGGAACATGTGTACATTGAAAGGTTGTTTTACTCAGATTGGACAGATAGTCTAGCTAGCTGTCTGGATTTACCCTGCAGAGATCTGAGGAGCAGTTAACCATAGTCCTCACAAATCCACCGGAGTTTAGAATTCCAACCCAAATGAAAGACATCCGGCGGAATTTCCGGCAGCACCTGAACACCTTGAACGTCATGGATATAGGCTAAGGTTAACTTAACTGACATTATAGAGGTCCGCTAAAACAAGTGCTAAAGTTAGCTACATAGGTGTGATTGGCAAAGGACAAAAAAGCAGGAAAATATACGGCGCACCCATGACGCTGCCCCCCCCCCCCCATTTTAAAAAAAAAATAAACCATTAAATGGCACTTTCTGGAGAGTTTTGTGCCAAGAAATGGAGAAATTGAGTCTTACATGATATGTAGGTATTAGGGCATTTAGCATTTACATTACTGTTAATCAGTCATCACTTGATTACACATTGCATTACCTTGTTATAATATAAATAATAATAGTGCCACATGAAGAGACAGTGCAGCATATGACAGTAGCAACAGCTGAGAAGATTTGGGTCTGTGGTGACCAGGTCCACCTCACACAAACTTCCTTCTCCTATTCTCTCTCCTTACTACCACACCCACACACACCCACCCACACCAGCCCACATTACCACGCCCATGCAGCCCCACCCACGGACATTTACGGATTTTTAAACATTTAATGTAACTGGCAAACAATGCTTTCTACTTTTTAAAGAGCACACTTTTATAACAAATTTTTATTTATGCCGTTTGTATGCTGTTACTGTCATTCTCTACAGTATGTAGGTATGTAGTATGTATGTTGTCACTGTCTGTTCAATTGTCCGTGTTTCTCGCTGTTGACACTGTACATATTAAGTTATAACTCTAACTCTGCAATTTAAATGTTTTTTTTTATGGCTGTCTGTTATTTTACGTCTGGGTTTTTCCTTGCTCAGAATTTGTCTTTGCGGGAACACACAAAGCAGGGGGGGAAGGGGGTCTGGGGGTCCTCCCCCAGGAAAATCTGGGGGTAAAAGACTTCATTTCCTGCATTCTGATACATTTTTAGGCACCAATTTATGGTAAAAATGTCAATATTTATTGCAAGAAAATCAGAAAATTCTGGTGGCAGGTAACAATTCAAAATATAATGGAATATTATTATATTCAGTAGTCCAGTAAGGAGGCTTTCACATCCGGGACATGGGCCGGATACAACAACACTTGACCCTAAAGTCCAGTTTGTAGGATTGACTTAGGCTACTTAATCAGTGATGTTGAATATAGCCTACAGTGTAACGGACCACCACAGTTCATACATACATGTGAACCGCGGATTAATTGCAGAGTTTAATCTACATAGTGTAAAACTACTACGTGAATGGGGCACAGCAGAAAGACAGAGCAGAGCGACGCTGCTTGTTCAGGGTTTTCATGTGTACTCCTATAGGCCTACACTTCGCATCAGGCGTTAAAACCAACTGTACCGAATTAGACTACTATTTAACGCGAGACGTTTTTAACCGCTAATAAAACAATTCAATCAATTTAATACTGATGCCATCAGACGGCCGCGCGGACAGACAGCAGTCGGAGTTCCGGTAGAGCTCTGTGCCGGTCAGCAGCGGCTTCTCACTGTACAGCCGGTCCCCCAGAGCAGCATGATCACCGGGAGGGTCCAGCCTGAACCCTACAAACAGAGATCCCGTTTGAAGGTGACATGCTTGATTTTGACTGAACGTCCCAATTTAAGTAACCTCTGATCGGGTCGTAGAAAATTAAGTACACTAAGTTTAAGATTAGGTGTTGGTCATTCTCAACACCTTTCTACCCCCCCCCCCCCACTTATCAACTCTGGACTCTGTGCTGCTGCCAGCCTGTGTAACGTACGTTACTCACCATCGATCGACTGTTAGCTTCAGCTGGCTAACGTTAGCTGTCAACCTCCCGACTAGCTAGTGATCTAGCGAGGATTAGCCCTTCAGACCACAGTGGACTTCAGTGGACTCTCCATCCAATCTCCCGACTGGACCTTCGTCTGCCACAACTGCCGGACTCTTTCAAATACATGTACTCCCTGTCTCCGCCGATCACTTGGTAGCGTTGGTCAGCTGTCAGCTTACGCCAGCTAGTTTCTGTTAGCGTCCACCGACTGACGGCTCGCCCAGCACATCTTTTCGCTGTAGAGCTCTTTTAGCCATGTTTCCCAGCTCAACACTAAGTTAGTGTGGGCCACTACCTTTCTGCACTGCCGAAAATGGTGCTCCTAAAATATTCCTCACTGCAACTTCTCAACGTCATCTGCTACGTCGCTTCAGCTTGCATTGCCAACATAAAATAAAAATATTGTCCCATTGTCGGCTTCAGCTAAGAAGATAGTTCGCCCCCACACGTCCAAAATTCTTATTCAAATAACCTTCCATAACGATTGCAGGCAGATTGGTGGAGCTCTGCTTTGAATGAAGTTACATCGTGACAAATTAATGGACCACTTGCGGAGTGATATGAAGACATGAGTCAGAGGCACAAAAAACGTTGACAGCAGTGACCGGTCATTATGTTTACCAATACCCCCGACCCGTGCCTTGCGACAACCCCCCCCCCCAAAAAAAAAAAGCGGATTTGCATGATTTACGAGAGCTTCATTTTCAGGTCAGAAAAGCCGGATTTCCGGAATTATCTGGAAGAATCACACCCCGGTAGCTAATGTCAGCTATCGAAGCTAACGTTAGGCTGTGACAGACAGAGAAACAGACTTTACTTTGGGTTTGCGAGCTCCAGGTGAAGTTGGGAAAGCCGTTGCTGTAGATGTAATGTTACGGTAAAGCCAGAGGCTGACTGCGGTCAAGCCGTCGTGCAACCCAACGGAGATGATACGTTCTGTTTTTCTGGGCTGATGGGCGTTCTTCTGCTTCTCCAGAAATTAGCGGCAGACTAGAACTCTTGTAGGCGTATACTGCCCCCGTCAGGTCTGGGAGATTTGCATGGTACCTACGGTACTGTAGAAAAACGAGTACAGTCACGTTTTCAGAATTATGGTACCAAAGTACCGGGTCTCATGACACCCCAGTCACTATTGCTCTCAAATCTGTGGAGTCCTGATGAATTAACACCTAGCATGAACAGCATCTCATGCATGTGTTAATGGAGAGAAAATCCATTAATTAAATATTCATCAGTGGAAGATCTATTGTATTTCATCATATTAAAGCAACACCAAAGATTATTTTTTACCTTAAAATAATGGTTCCAAAATCGTTTCAGTGGCGTCAACTTGTAACAGGGTGAACGGCACTTCTGCGTTTGCGGCCCTCTATCGGCTATAACCGCACTATGCAAGTTTGCCAGATCGGGTAGTGGATCTATAGTTCGAATGAGAACGGTAATTGACAATTCTGCTTCCAACCTGTAGGGGGACCGAAGAGGAAAAGTGCTTTGGTGTTGCTTTAACTACTTAGTGTTCATGTCTTCACAGCTCCCTGCAGTGAAAGCATGCACACTGTTATTCCAATCATTTAATCATCCAAATTAAATATCAGCTATTCAAGCTCTTCAAACTGACAAATTGTCCCTTCTTTAACTCTACGATATAATGGCTTTCCAGAGATGATTTTACTGTTTGTAATTGTTTTCTTGCAACTTGATTGAATTTAATGAATCTGCAGATTTAATTTGCCAGTGGGAGAGTCTTTATTTGAGATCCCTGTGTGGACGGTTAAGTCATTTTATATAAAAGGTTTCTGCTCAGAACAATTACAATAATAGCATTTCTTGGGTTAAAATATACTTTTCTAATCAACTGGTTCTCATCAACAGTTTGTATGATATCTGGCGAAATACGTCTATTTCACGCTGTGAAACAGCAACCGGTCATTGTTACGTGAAGGTCATGACAGTTAAGTAGGAACCTAAAGGACTGGTTAAGATTAGAGAAAGGTTTATGGCTTGGGTTAAAATAAGTACTTAAGGGACACGAACAAAGTCCTGTGGTTTGGGACACATCCACTACCACAACCTCCTCCGTATGTGTATTTTTGAGCTTGAATACTACGTGCTCTGGAAATACATATATGCAAATCTGTGTTATAGACCCAATCCCAATGTTTGTTTACAATAACTTCCGGGTAGAAAATTCCTGCGTCCTGTACATACAATTTACAGCGCTGAGCAAACGGGGACGGAGAACAACTGGATCTACTCTCATCTTATTCAATCGAAAACGCATGTTTGATGGTTTCATATGTCAACACTTTGACTAACGTTAGCTTGGAGAGCTAATTCACCTGTTGGACCACAGGCTAAAGAAAATGACACCACCCAAACTAGCAGTCAGTCCGACCAGCGGTGAGAAGTTGCTGTTCCTAACGCTAAGATTTGGTTTATCAAAGACAAAATAAGCACAGCAGAGACGACAGATAAGTCAGACCTCCGTGTTTAACTATAAGTCTTTAAATGTTATAGTTAAGGCTGAAAATGACAACATCATAACTTCACATTTCAAATCAACTGCCAGTTGTCTACCCGGAAGTGACTTTTGTATTATGTATTTGTATTATGTAACAGTGATTCCATCTTTACATACAAATTACAGTGCATTACTTTTACATAGGTAGGTAGTTATGTAGGTAGTTATGAATGTATGTAGGTAGTTATGTATGTAGGTAGTTATGTATGTATGTATGTATGTATGTATGTATGTATGTATGAACAGTTCATGAGAAAAGTCTGTTCTAATATAGTCCATGTGGATTTATCCCATGTTAATGCAACAGATACACACAGTTTACACAACCTAATTAATATATTCATACATTCAAATGAAGTAAATCAGGACCGAGACAGGTCACAGTGTTTTTGAATTAACAGTGTGCAGTAATGGCAGGCAGCAGCAGGTCTAACTCCCTCTGCAGGGAGGAAAAGGCAGGAGGATAAGCACTTTACTTTAGCCATTAATTTAATTATTACCGAGTACTGTAATGATGCATAAGGCACGCTGTAGGACTGTACTTCAACATCACCCAGAATTTGAGTGTTTGGAAGAGGCTTAATGTCTCGGAGTAATATCTTACGGAGATGCAAGTGTATGAATTACCAAGTAATTTGCTAATCTCTCATATCTTGGAAACATCAGCTTTAAGTAGTGTCGGCTGGTGGGAAATGGGAGCACATCTTGATGTTCTGGAAAATCCATTAATATCCATTATCTGTGCAGACATACAGTGTGTAGGATCACTGGGCTCACACTGCACGAAACGGGACCGGTAATTCTATCACAGGATTAACATATAGATACATATCATATATATAAACAAAGATGAACCAATACATACTGAAAGCAGATACAAGAGTGAGAGGAATGGGTACCTGATGCACAACCACAGATCCGACAAATCAAATCACATTGAATCAGCTTTAAATTACATTTTGTATCTTATCA
Organism: Sander lucioperca; assembly: GCF_008315115.2. Classification (NCBI taxonomy): domain Eukaryota; kingdom Metazoa; phylum Chordata; class Actinopteri; order Perciformes; family Percidae; genus Sander; species Sander lucioperca. The sequence goes on along the minus strand of NC_050192.1, from coordinate 18,485,428 downwards.
TCACAAATGTATCCGTATCATTTTTGTATCGGATTGCGGACTGTGTTTTCAGAATCGTATGCAATCCTCTGCAGACAATCAGAAGACAGACTGTAGGAAGAACATGCAGACTGGCAGCTAGATACAGAAAATATCTTTCAAAATGTCAATGTGCTGCTCTGAAAGGAGAGCAATCGCACACCTGTAGAGTCTGTAGCACCTGAAGCCGAACCAGAGTTACGTGTAACCTTTGTATTCATCTCTGATGAATGTGAAATAATGGAAGCAGTACTTTTAAATTTAAATAATGGAAAGGACAAAAAAAAAAGATTAATGTATTCATTACAGACTAAAACTTAAACGGCTGACTGATTCCACCCTAATATCACTCAACACACACAGTGTAGGAGACTGGTGATGGTTATAAATGACCCAGATATGATTTGTCATTAAAACAGCAATTCACCAAAATTATCTTTCAGTAACAAGGAGGCACAGGCGTGTGTGTGTGTGTGTGTGTGTGTGTGTGTGTGTGTGTGTGTGTGTGTGTGTGTGTGTGTGTGTATGTTGGTGTGCCGTCCTTGGGTTTCTGGCAGACGAGATGGATGAGCTGTAATTACACTGATAGAGAGATGATGGGAGGAGGGGAAGACGAAAAAGAAGAGGAGGAGGAGGAAACAAGGTTGTGCATGCATTTGTCCTTGTACAGGAGCGTTGGACGCGTGCATGTGCATATATTTAAATGTTATGGTTGTTAAAGGATGACGGGATATCAGCCGAATACAAGAGTGGAAGGTTTTGACTTTCAAATCAGAATCATAACATGACGAACATAATAAACAGTGTGGAACGTGGAAATAAAAGTGATAGAACTGCCAAGGCTCCAGGTGGAGCCGATTGTTAGCTTAAATGATTAATAATTCAATTCGTTTTCAAACCGTGAGGCAAAGATAGGCTATTGCATGAGGTGAAAGGGACAGGTTCATGGAGGTGTTCTAAAAATACTGGAAGTCATTTATTGTGGTTTGGCTGCTGATCAACACGGTCAGCAGCAGCAGCTGTGTCACAATTAAAGTACTTTAAAACCCTTTCAGGGAGGATATATTACCTTTATTGTCCATTGCTAATAAACCATCCATTAACCTGCTTAGAAATCATAGAAAAAGGTGCTCCTTCTAACTTCAGAACTTGCCTAAGAACCATCATGTTTTTAAGTTTTCTTCAGTTTTAAAGTAATCCATGTGTTTCGAAAGTGTTCCCTCCATTGAATGGGTGTTATGAGTGGTTATCAGCCTCGCAGATATGCGTCAGAAGAAGCCTGCTACAGCTATCACCCTCAGAAGGCCATTATAACGGTCGCCCCTAGCGTGGTCAGGACCCCTTGGCGTCACTTTTTAATGCTCTGGCAGTCCTGTTGTGAATTCAAACACATCTAACATTACTTGGTTAGGTTTACAATAACAAAACATGGTTAGGTTTAGGAAAAGATCGTGGTTTGGGTTAAAATAACTGTTTGTTATGCAACTTCCGTTTGTGGTCAACGTTACGTCAGGAAGTTAACTTACGAAACTTAGCCTACAACCTTACTAAAAAAAAAAATCTACGTTTCACACAGGCCACGAACACCGGCCCCCTCTGGTGTGGGTCCTGTGTTTGTTTGACCCATCCTCCACCCCAACCTTAGTTTTACTCTTTATACTACGTCATCTCACGGCGGTCAAGCAGTTGCTCTGAGCATTTAATATTGACGTGGATGGGTGATCCAGCTTACCAATGGATGATAACTGCCTACTGAGCCGACTAGGAGTTACATTATCTATGGTAGTGATAACTGATATGCCAATTTATTCAGCTGATAACATTCAAAGCGGGCGAGTAATCCAGTGATAGTTGTCTGTGCATCCATGGGTACACTGCCAACAGGAGCTGCTAATAGATAATTCGGCATACTTTTAATGCTTCCAATTTGTCAAAATGTAAAGAAATATAGGCTAAAACAAAGCGGGGTCCGCAGCGTAACTCACTGAATGCATCAAGTACATTTTAAATATATTTTAATGTTACAGTAGTTCCAAAACTGGGAGCATGATTGTTTCCTAAATAAATAACATGGGGACACTACCGATACCTGGATTTGTGCCACTGTCTACCCATTCATATACAAATATTTGTTCTGTGTTGAAAACACAGTGGGCACAGGTTTCTCAATTTTGGCTGAGGGGGATTACGACAGTGTCACAATTTGAAAACATCTGATCCAAACCCGCACGTATGTGTCCCCATATTTGGCAGTCACATATGGTCCACATGAGCTGGGAGAAAAGACTGTAATGAAACCACGTCGACCTCTGTACAGAAGCAAGTTAATTATCTCGAATCTCAAGATACCAAACTGTTATCTTGAGTTTGCATCTTAATTACTGTATTATTCAGAGACAACAAAAGCTGCTATCTGACTTTGTTATATCATTTGGAGGCATTAAAACTGTTATCGAGATTTTGAGTCACTCATTATCTAGAGAAGGAGAATGGTGTTCATTTATAGTATTTCAAGCCAGTTGTCCTGATTATATAATCACTTAATTAAGATAGTTTCTGGAGCTATAAAGCATTGTTTTCATGTGATAAAAACTTGAATGTGTCATTTTATCAAAATGACAACTTAAACCTGTCAAACTTAGCTAAATACACTTAACGCCTGCTTTGAAACCATAGGAAAAAGGTGCTCCATAAAACCCCAGAACATGCCTGCGAATCAACACATTTTTGAATTTTCTTCAGTGATAGTTGTCTGTACATCAGTGAGTGTACTTGTCTTGATATTATGTCTTATTTGTATTTTTGTATATTATGTTGATATTTGCCTATATGTATATTGTTGTCTCTATTGTACAGTGTGTGTCTATATTACTATTTGTCTACTGAATGTTTACTACTACATGTCTATATGTTGAATGTATAGAGAGTTATCACCTATCGAAGTCAAATTCCTTGTGTATGTAAGTATACTTGGCCAATAAATCTGATTGAGTCTGATGAGTACACTTCAAACAGGGACTGCTAATAGATGTATCAGCATACTTTTATTAGTGCCGATTTGCCAAAATGTAAACAAATCTAGGCTAAAACAAAGCAGGGTCCACAGCGTAACCCACTCCATCTAAATGTTCTATTGACTGTATTTCCCATAATTAGAGCGTGATTATCTCCCAAATAGGACTAAGCCCTCTTTGCATGGGACTAGTATTACCTGGGGACCTTTAGTAATTTGTAATAATTGCAAAGGTCGGCATCTGGATGATTTGGGGTCGTATTGGCTGCGTTGGCAATTATAAATTAGTTTATTAGTTTTGACATGATGTCCAGCAGATAATGTCAGTAAAGTTGAGTAAATAAAGATTTTGCTTATCACGAAACACAGACGTGTGGGGGTCATTTTAAAATCACATGAGGTCACCTGGTAATACTAGTCCCATGTGAATACCATAAATCTGAACTTTCTGTGTTGCACTAAGAACATTGGGACATTACCGAAGGCTAACTCCGGACTCACTTCTGTATAAGCAAAAGACTGCCTTTATTCGTTGGCACACAGATTCAATTTGTACTAATGCTAATCATGTTGGTTGTTAAGGACTAGCAACTTGTAACTGCTGATGTTTTTATAGTGTAAAATGAATTTCTGGCTATGCCACTGCTACTAAAAATCAACAGAGAAAATATTTGGTGCATCAAGATTAGGTTTCACCTAGGCTAACCCTAGATACAACCAGAACACACAGACACTGACTGTACATGCTTAACATATTAACACATGCTCTCCAAGGCTGGATCTGTACTTCACTGGATAACGTTACTATACCAACAGGTCCTCCAAACCATATGGCCATATGAGTCGTTTGATCCCTACCCTCTTATACGGCCCACAGGAGCGTTTCATAAAATAACGCCCATAACGGTGGCGGAAGGACAACCTCATTTCTCAGTTTGGTAAGCTTTAGGCACCAAAACTTCTTAGTTTAGAAAAGATCATGGTTTGGGTTATAATCAGACAGTAAAATAAATGGACAAAGCGACGCCATAGACTTCGACAGAGACCAGTGAAGTCACTTTTCAGGTGATGGCTGAGCGTTACTGCGCAGCCTCAAACTGAGCTTGACGAGGTAGACAGGATGTGAGCAACCTGTCTGAAATTACAACTTTCAGACAGCTTGTCTTCTGGTAGCTGTGCCAAAAGAAATCTCAATCAAAAAACAGATATATTGAAATATTTTGTTCCGGTGCTTTCATGGACTCTCTATGGGCTTCTCCCTGGACTGTTATGCCTCCACGTCCCCCTTGACTATGCGGTAATTTGTCTACAATGCGACAGAAAGTCGTGTGGTTATGACACAACCGTTAGCAGCAGTTTTTGTAAAAATAGGCTATGGGGCCATAACGTGAGATACAAGGTTACGGAGCCTTTTATACATTGTCGTGTTTCTTTAGGAATAAACAATAGACAAACAGAGTCTTTTAACACTTCAGATGTAAAGTTATTCGCTGTCAAAGTGACGCCAAAATGAATGGGAGTCAATGGAATGCTAGCGGAAGGTGATGGCTTGTTAGCCTTGTTTGCCTCAGGATCTCCCCATAGGAGGTACGCTTTCCGGATGCTCGCTTACCCCCTTGGTTATAATCAGAAGTTACTTCACTTCCTGAAAGTTATGCATGTGACGCTGAACGTGACATTCGTAACGTTAAAAAAAATGGCCGTTGACTTTTTTCTCCAAACGGGACTCAAACCCCACTCTTCCGGGTGAAAGTCCTGCGTTTGTTTGACCCACCCCCAGAGGGCTGTAATTGCTAATTGTACAAAACGACGTCCGGGAGCGTTTTTTGGGGAAGGACAGTCTCTACTATTCTCCCAAAGTATTTCCTCAACTATACAATTGTTTCCACAGGCTGATTAACTCCCTGGTACCACCGTCTTTTTATTCCCGATACTCTTAGATATCAAGCTATCGCAACTTCATTATGAAGATACTTAGTTTTTTAACCCTGGAGATAAGGATTTAATGACATGAAACACAGCTTAGAGGAGATCAGGCCATTAAACGTGTCCTCATGTTGAGATAACGAGCTTCTGTATTTCCTGTTCCATCCACACAGGTTTCACCACAGAGCTTTTTCTTTCTCTCTCTCTCTCCCAGCCTCAAGACAAACAGGAGTCCCAGAAGAAGGAAAGAAAGAAAGAAAGAAAGAAAGAAAGAAAGAAAGAAAGAGAGAGAGAGAAAGAAAGAAAGAAAGAAAGAGAGAGAGAGAGACAGAGAGAGACAGAGAGAGAGAGAGAGAGAGAGAGAGAGAGAGAGAGAGAGAGAGAGAGAGAGAGAGAGAGAGAGAGCTCAGAACACAGGGTAAGTCTTTTAAAAAGAAAATAAAAGCAGGATTTTTTTTTAAATCAGAAGACAAGCAGAAAATTAAGTCAGAATTACGAGAAATTACAGTTAGAAAAATACCTTTGTACTGATTTTTACTTGCTGAATTTTGTTATTATCACCATGAGTTTGATCTTCTATCAATTTGTTTTATTTGTAAGCGCCATGTATTGTATACAGTTTTTTTGTATTTTATTCCCATTGCAGAAATAAATTGTTATGAAATTTAAATATTGAATATATATTAAAATGCAGGTCATTGGTCATGTTATTGAATGTGCTTTGATGTGGGTTTTGCCCTGTTAAGACTCGCGCTCCCCTAGTCTGCTGCTTTTGGACAAATTTTGGGTTGATTTCTTTAAGTGGAGTTAATACAAGTTACAGTAAGCTTCAACGGAGCAGGATGGAGCAACAGTTTTTCAGACCGCAAATTGTATTTTAGTTATAGGAAAGTACATTTCTTCATAAGGTCAGTTTTTGATAATCTAGCATTGCATATGGACACTTTATTTTTGATCATATCTGTGGAATTAACCGTGTTTGACTCTCTACGAGCCTCGTCGTTATTGGATAGCCGTTGAAGTTGGACATGGTGGCGTACATGAGTCAGAACCCTTTACAACCTGCAAGAAGTGGCGAGGAAGGTTTTTAACAAGCTGCCACTACATTGTCAGGTGTGTTAGTTCTATTTCCTTCTTTCTTTCTTCTCCTGGTTTTACTCTTGTCCAATCATCGGTTCTGAAACGGAATCATTCTGCACGTGTGAGTTAGAGCTGGGCAATATATCGATACTAAATCGATATAGTGATATGAGACTAGATATCCTCTTAGATTTTGGATATTGTAATATCGTAATATGGCATAAGTGTTGTCTTTTCCTGGTTTTAAAGGCTGCATTACAGTAAAGTGATGTCATTTTCTGAACTTACCAGACTGTTCTAGCTGTTCTATTATTTCCCTTTACCCACTTAGTCATTATATCCACATTACTGGTGATTATTTATCTAAAATCTCATTGTGTAAATATTTTGTGAAAGCACCAATAGTCAACACTACAATATCGTTGCGGTATCAATATCGAGGTATTTGGTCAAAAATATTGTGATATTTGATCTTCTCCATATCGCCCAGCCCTAGTGTGAGTTGTGTTAAAAAAGGCAGAAATGTTCGGAGAGGCTTACGATCATTCCTTCCTTAATGAACTAAAGCTGCTTTAAAAAAAAGGAACCACAGCAGCACTGGTGTTTTTTGGTTGTGTGTGTTGAGACTGACCGTAACGCCGCTGTCGGTCTGCGTCTCTCTGTAGGTGAAGTTGCAGACGGCCCAGGCCAGGTAGTACGTGGACATGCGCGGCGTGCGGGCAAAGCGGTTGGTCACCCATCCGTCCTCGTCCGACAGCGAGCTGCTCTCCACCGGCATGTTGGAGAGCGAGGTGTACTGCGGGTCGTGGCGCAGGGTGAGGGAGAACGTGGCCTTGTAGATGGGCTCGTCGAAGCAGGGGAAGGCCTTCCGGGCGTGGATGGGACTGAATTGAGTCACGGCCAGGTAACTGGGAGGGGACAAAAGAAAGGGAGCTGTGTTATTGTTAAATAAAATAGATGAATGACTTTCAGAGGGGCTTCAAATTATTATTATATTATAACCTTTATTTATTCAGGGAGGGCCATTTAGAGCAAGCTCTCTTTTCCAAAGACGCCCTAATTACAGCACAAATAAAAACTAAAAACGATCGCAAAAAAATTACAGTACAAATAAATGATAAAAAAAAAATGATCAAAAAACAATACCCAAATTACAATATGTAAAAAAACATTAACGAAGGAACAACCACAAAATTACATGTACATAAACAATAAAATCAAATGAGAATCACTGATGTAACATTTTCAAGCATCATCGTCCCAATGGAAACAGGTTGCTCTAATTTGAGAGAAGCCAGCTCCATCTGTCAGGAGCGTAAAAATAAAAAGCACTGATTTACTATTGACACGTGGCGTGATAAGTCTAATGTGTGTCTGTGAGTGTGTCCGTGTGTTAGTAAAGTTTAGCAGCAAAGACAGATACAGGGGCATCCTTGTAAATAAACCGTAAACAAGCAGTATGTTTACATGCTCACCAATATTCCACTATTATTCCGAATATGACAATATTCCCAATTTGATACAGGTCATGTAAACAGCATATTCCGGTTGGATATTGCGAATAAGGCCTTTTTCCGAATATAGCATTTTCCGATTAAGACATGTGGGATATTCCGGTATTATTCAAGTTTTAGAGGCATTCTTTGGACATGTATACAGCGCATTTGGAATATGCGTCTCAATTTGGGTTTGACCTCGTGCCTGTTTACGGCTTATGGTCAGCTCTGTGCGTTGCTATGGTTGCTGTACACAAACCAACCAGCCAACAGTTTGCAAGACTGCAGACCCGATAAGAAGGAGAAACACAGCTACTTTTAAACATTATCAAGGACTTGGTTATCAACAGGTTTTTGGATATTCGCACACATCGCTATGGCGACCTTTTCAAGAAGCTGGTTGAAGGAATGAAAGAGGGACGCTGTGTTTGCATGGTCCAACAAGTCCGCCACCGCTGGTAGATTTTGAAAACAAAACGTATTTTGCACGGCTGCATGTGAACGGGAATATTAGTGGAATATTCAGTTTCATTAGCCATGTAAACAGCTTAGTTAGAATATCGTCTTTTTCGGAATAAGAGACAAAACCGGAATATTATGTGCATGTAAATATAGTCAATGTTGCTCTCTCCAGATGGTGAGAGAGAATGGTTCAGGGAATGATGTCAGCATTGCAAACACCATCCATCCGAGTCATTCACTCTTATATACAGCAAACAAACTCCAATTGCCTATAAAATGACCCAGAAATGGGCCACTTTCAGCCTTGGTCGGATGTTTACTAGATCTTAGTTCGACTGGAGGTCAGGTTCATGTGTTGATCATAAATCCCATCTGATGTTATAAAACCTCAGACACAAATGTAATGTTAGTTTGGCACTTACCCCCTACAACGTTTTTTGTGTGGAGATTAAACGAATGACAAACAACCTGTTTATTAATGAGCTTTAGAGATGTTGGTAGGTGGATTTTGTTACCTTTGGACAGAGCCAGGATAGCTGTTTCCCCCTGATTAGTCTTTACGCTAAGCTAAATGAGCCGGCTGCTGGCTGTAGCTTCATACTTAGAGTACGGACATGAGAGCGGTATTGATCATCTCAAGAGGCTACTACAGGATGTACAGTAAATGATGAAAAGTGGCACAGAGAGTCAGCCAGAAAAACGTAACTGTGCATCATCATGTCTTTGGCGTGACCAACAAAAACTAGAAACACACTGAGCTGACTCTGTAATGTTGATTATATAACAGTATCAATTTTCAATTTAATTTCCTATGAATTCACTTTTCATTTGTTACAGGAAGATAGGGTTATTCTTTCTTTTTAAAGTTATAGTTTCACTTTAAACCAGGTCCATCTGTGTCCATTCGGTTCCAAGAAACTAAGATCGGGCCAGGTCCACATTACTTTCAGTCTAATTAGCGTCCTTTCTCTTGCCACAAACCCTCTCAGCAGAGGCAGCGGTAGAGCAGCAACTCCTGTGTCCTGCGAGGTAAAATGACTTTTTGTCAAAAGGAGTCTGGTGGCTTTGAAGAGAGCAGAGATAATGGCTTCAGTTCCCCGTCGTAAAGAGCTGTCTGACAGCAAGGGAAAGCGCTAAAAATATTCTAAACATAGCTTAAACTTAAACTGATATAGATGTTTTTAGGTGTCTAAAATGCGTTTAGCTGTTGCCCCTGACCACAGAAGGACATTGCTTAGCACTACAGCTACTTCCTGTCTGCTTCTCCAAACTGGGGGCGTACCGACCTCCATCTACTGTAGCTAACACACTGACTATGGAGAAGTAGCTCATACAACCACACTTCAAAAGATCTGAACCATCTCTTTAAACAGAGTCCAGCCTGACTCTCCACTGACCGACAGATCAGAGATCATTATATTGACGAACAACACTTTGCTCCACATTTGGCCTTGAATCCAAATGACGGCTTTAAATGAAATGTCTAGTGAGGCAGAATTGCTGTTGCATTAAATGGCCTATGAAGTGACCAATAATTCAATTCGTCATATTCTCATGTTTGGCTTTAACTGCTCTCTGGCTCCAGGTCAAAGCTCCGACATGTTGAACTTTTCTGGAATAAATCCATAGAGAATACGTGATGCTGTTGTATGAAGATGGGTTTTGTTTTAGTCTTTAACATTTCAAAGCTATCAAAGAAGACATTTAAGGTGGAATCAGAGTTCAGAGGGTTGAAGGATAAGGATAATCCTCTGAAGTCGGCTGTGTGCAAGCAGAACTTTTTATAGGAAGACATTTTGACTTCTTCAGGTTTTCTCGTTCAGTGTGGAATAAAGGAGCTTCGACAGAAAGAGATAATCCAAAATAAACACGAGGACATTTTCTGTTTCCTCCCGATTTTCTTTAAGCTGAGTTGAATGTTTTCATATCAGAGCTTTGTTACGTCCGTCTGTCAGCTACCTGACAGGAACGGGATGAAATTAAAACTCCAGGAAATAATCCCCCTGAAAACTTTCTTTCTGGTGCATTTTTCTCCAGGTGTTTGTGGAGGAAGAGATGAAAGGAATAAGAGTGGGAGGCGGAGGTGGAGAAGATGGGAGAAAGTACAGGTGGGGAGTGGAAGAGAAGAGGAAGGGAAAGGGTGGAAGATGAAAGACAGAGAGAGAGACAGAGAGAGAGAGAGAGAGAGAGAGAGAGAGACAGAGACAGAGAGAGAGAGAGAGAGAGAGAGAGAGAGAGAGAGAGAGAGAGAGAGAGAGAGAGAGAGGTGGAGATGAGGAAAAGAGGAAGAAGCAAATAAAGACAAAAGTGAAGGAAAAGAAGGATGGGAGCAGAAAGGAGGAGGAGAAAAATATCAGAAGCCACCACAAAGCACTAAATATTCAAAACAGAGGAGGTATACTGGGGAAGGAAGATAAAGAGGAAGAATAGAGGCAGAGAAGAGGAGAGCTGATAATGAGGGAGAAAGAAATGGAAGGAAGAGTAAGATGTGGAGGAGGAGGATGAAAAGGAAGAGGAAGTTGAGAGAGGGGAAGCTGAAGAAGAGTAGGACAAGAGGAGATGAGAGAGGAGGAGAGAGTTGAAGGGGGAGAGGGGGATGTGAGGAGGACAGGGGAGAGGAGAAGGAGAGAAAAGAGTAGGAAGAGGTGGACAAGAGATAGTGTAAATGAAGAAGAAGAAGAAGAAGAAAAGGGAAACTGAAAGGAGGTGTGGAGAGATGATAATAAAGAATAAAGTGCTGGAAGAGGAAGAGTAAAGGAAGGAGAACAAAATAAAGGTGAAGAAAAGGGACAAAAAGAAGAGGAGAGAAAGTTGAAGTGTAAGATGATAGGAGAGGAACACTATGAGAAAGAGGACAAGAGGAAGAGGAGAAAGGGAGTGAAGGGATACGAGAGGAGTTAGAAGTACTAGAAAGAGAAAGATGTTGACAGTAGAGATGGTGAGATGATGAAATATGGAAATGAGAAGAGAGAAAGAGGAGAACATAAAGGAAGGACTTAAGTGGAGGAAGAGGGGGAGAAGTAGAAGCAGATCAAAGGAGAGAAGATATGGGAGGAGAAGATGACAGGAAGGAAAAAGGGAGGAAGAAAAAGGGTAGGAGGAAGGGAAGCACTGGGAGGAGAGAAAAAGGAGGAAAAGGTGGACCTGTAAAAGAGGAGGGAGGGAGAGGAAGAAGAGGAGGAATAGAGGTAGGAGGAATAGAAAGTGGAAGAGGTGGACAACAGAGGCAGTGAGAAGAAGAAAGAAACTGAAACGAGGTGTGAAGAGATGATGATGGAGGGGAGAGAGGAGGGGGGAGGGAGAAACAGAATAATAAACAGGGCGAGCGAGGCAGACAGAAAGAGAAAGAGAGAGAGAATAATGGAGAAAGCCTGAGAGAGCCGAGATAAAGAGAGAATCTATTAGACGCGAGGATGAGTCTGTAGCACACACACACACGTCTGCATAAAAGCTAAAAAAAAAAAAACATTAACACACACACACACACACACACACGCGACTTGACATCCTGCAGGTTGCCAACTGTCGTCGCTGCCAAGGTAACGCTTGTTGTCACAGTAGTCCTGATTGACAACCAAGCTGACAGCGTTGCCATGGACAACCTCGACACAGAACACGCACACACTCATGCATGAATTCATGCGGCAACGCTTAGCTTCGTCTCCCGAACAGCAAGAAGAGAAAAAAAGAAATGACATAATTTCCTGCTGTAATGCTTGTCATTATCACAGAAGAAGAGCACACGCACACACACACACACACTTCATATTCAGAGATGTCACTGTAGAGGAAACTGTTGAGTCAGGTGCTTTTCAGTGTGTGTGCGTGTCTGTGTGTGTGTTACAGTTCTATATGTATCTCACACACACACACACACACACACACACACCGACCTCTTCAAGCAACGTCTCAAATTGCAATTCCCCACGTTTACATTGAAGAATGCTGTGTGTGTGTGTGTGTGTGTGTGTGTGTGTGTGTGTGTGTGTGTGTGTGTGTGTGTGTGTTGCTGCAGCAGCTATAGTTTTACACAGGAAGCTGTGGAAGAGGCTGATTCATCATGTTTAAAATATAATATATGTGACTAATGGAGGGGGGGGTTAGATCAGATTTAAATTCTTCTCGTTTATTGATGGAGCGAGAGAGGAGAAAGTGAGGATGTAGGAGATTAGAGGGGGGAGAGAAAAGAAAGAAGGAGGAGATGAGGCGAGGAGGAGATAAGGAGGTTGTTGTTTTGCTTTCTGTTCCTCTCTGTGGACCATGACCCACAGGTGATCAATGAAAACAGTTTGCGCCGTTCACACGTGAAATGAAATATTTGACAAGCAATCGTCGGAAAGTTTGAGTAATACAGTACCGTCTCTTTAAGGGTTTAACTGGTGGCCACTGAAGCAGGAACAATTAATCATGTGCAACAAGGTCCTTCATGGCCATTAGTGCGAGGTAGTAGAGTAGAAGATCTTTGCCCGGTCGGGTTCGGTCTTAATTTTTATCATTTTACAGGGGCTCGGGCCGGGCTCGGGCTTGAGCTCCGGGTTGCGCGGTAAATGAGCGGTCACGTGATGCGTTTCGATTAACGCGAAAATGGATGCTGAGGAGGTGAAACGGAGGCTGGCCTCTGGAGGACCTATTTTATTTCTTTGTTCCAACTTCCAAGTGGCCTATAACCTACGTTAGTCATGAATAAATTATGTTCAAAAATTAGGGCTGTCAAAATAACGCAAAAAAAAAAAAACGCAGATTAATCCATTCCATATTGACGTTTGACCCGGAGCCGTTCTAGCCACCATTGGACTGTAAAATGAAGGAGGGAGACGAGAATGTGCTGCCTGGATCATTAACTGGAACATTTACTTGTAAACATCTTCTTCCTGCCGAAATCTGGTGCCACTGATATGTCTGAACTTCTCTCTGATGCTCTGAAACAGACGTTACAGGCAACACAAACACCGCTGCATGGGACGCTAGTTAACACTATACTCGACAGCAGCTAACGTTAGCCTACCGCTAGCTAGTAGCTGGATTAAACACGGTTACAATGCTGACAGCTAACTCTAAACAGTGTAAAGTTTGTCTGCATTTCACTGTAGAGGATTCAACAACGGGGTGTAACAATCTGCAGCTGCCGACGTCGGAAAAACAGACGGTGCGTTCAATGAAACTGGTAATTTACAGCCTCGTGGTGCATTCAAAGTTATTGTTAAATGTCCTTTTCCCATCTGGTGGTTGTTTGTCGTTCAACAGCAATTTACTAGTGAAATAAGTTATTGTTATAGTTATTACAATATTATTAAATCACTTAATTTTGACGATATGGCCTTAGCCATAAACAAGTTCTTAATGTCGCCAACTGTTTAGTACTTTTTTTTTCTTTTTTTTAAAGTTTATTACAAAGTATCGGTTCAGACACCGTTAATTATGTATGCGATTAATTTAGATTAATTAATCACAGAGTATGTAATTAATTTGATTAAATTTTTTAATCGATTGACAGCCCTATAAAAAATGTATAAATGACTGATTCTTGGCAAAAGAGCTGCGTGCGTGCGCACATTTGAATAATGTCGAGCTGTAAACGGGTTCGGGCTTTTAAAAAGCTGTCAATCAAAATGTACCTGTCGGGCTCGGGCCGAGTTCTGTCGGGCTTGGGCCTTGTCGGGCCTAACTTTTAAGGCCTGATTACAGCTCTACAAGGTAGTACAGGACAGGACATACAGGGAAGTTACACGGCTGAAATCCTTCACTATAAAAAGGCCAAGAAACGGATACCAAGGAGATGTTAAGCTGCAGCACAAATTGCAACCAGGAATTAAAATACAAAACAAAGCAAGTTTGCCTCAAGACAAGCTGGTTTCAAAAGCAAGAGGTGAGTTGTTCCCAAAGCGTTGTTGCTCATGCAGGCAGCCCCATGAGGCTGTGAGGCATGCGTTACACACCAGAAGAAACAAAAATCCACACAGCCTTTAAGCCTGCAGACTCGTAAGTCTTGTTTAACAAGCTGTTTTTTTTCCAAGCAGCCAATTATAAATGTCAGGATAGCAATTATCTTAACCTATGTTTTTAAGTTTGGTTCTAAGTAAAGCTGCAAAGATTAATCGATTAATCGGTTAGTTGTCAAATATTAAATTTAAGTGCCAACTACTTTGATAATAGATTTGAGTGGTTTGAGTAATTTATGACAAAAAAGTAACAATTCTGATTCCAGCTTCTTAAAAGTGAATGTTCTAGTTTCTTCACTCCCATGTGACAGTAAACTGAATATCTTTGACATTTGAGGACGAATTATTGGGCTTTGAAAAACACTGAAAATTTTTCACCATTTTATAAACCAAACAACTTATTGATCAAGATTAACCGAGGAGTAATAGACAATGAAAATAATGTTAAAGTTTTAGTGGTATTCTGTCATACACATAAGAGAAGTTTCCAGTGTGAATATTGATCCGTCGGTGAAATTAGATGAAATGTCAGGGGGGGACATCAAAGCCATAAGGATTAATTCTTTATGTATAGTGAATTGAATGGCAATCCGTCCAATAGTTGTTGAGATATTTCCCTCTGGACTGAAGTGGGCGGACACAGCCATCATTGCTAATTTCAGGCTCAGGTAAGAGAGTCACAGGTATGAAGCCCTCTGCTACACAGCAGTTTCTCCTCGTCTGTGTGCTTGAGAACGAATGCATTTATTAAGTCGCTTCAATTGATGGCCACAATATATATAGGTTACCCTCTGACACACACAAAGTGGGTGAGCGCAGTATTGATCTGAAACATCTCATCTCAACACTGGATGACTATCAGCGCGAGAGAGTCAAGAGAGTGAGCTGGTGATGAAGAGGAGTGACCTATCAGCTTCAAGAGACAGGCGCTAAAACGGAGCGTTTCAGACTATCTGGTATATTCAGACAGACAGAATGAGAAAAATAATGTGTTTTTTGAACTTTAAAGCATGTAAACATGTTCAAGTAGAAACCCAAATTAGAAGAATGAACCTGAAAATGAGCATGTTAAAACGTAGACTCTTCATCAACCATCCCGTCTCTCTCGTTAACACTTCGACAACTTTGTTCCTCATCAGACCCTTCCTCGTTAGCGGCCTTACTATTCCTCGTTAACTGTAAATTCCTTGCCTCGTTAAAAAAAAAAAAAATAATAATATATATATATTATTTTTTTTTTTTTTTAACGAGGCAAGGAATTTACAGTTAACGAGGAATAGTAAGGCCTGCAACTCTTTAGAAGTCTGTTCTAAAGCTCGCAGCTGGAACTTTTTAGCAACACTGACACAAGGATTTAATGGCACAGGCTCAAAGTCAAACCAAAGCAGGGGGTGTTGGATGCACAGACTGTGATAAGATAAGATAAGCTTTATTGTCTCCTACAGCAGAAATTCATCTTGGGCATTCGAGAGAAACGAAATGGCGACACATCGCGCATAAACACACAATAAACATACAGTTAACCTACATAGAAACATTATCTCATCCAATGCTTCAATGAACTGATCTAATAAACCTCACACCATACCCCCCTACCTTTCCTCACAATCACAGAAGAACAGAACCCACAACACATCGTCCCCCTCGTATTGCACTTCATTTTGATAATGATTGCACATTTCCCGTTAACTCGTGCTGTGGTCAATACATTCTGTATTGCACAATGGCCGATTGTATAATAGCTCTCCACCTGCATTTTTGGTTCACGTTTGTGCAGAAGTGCAAACGGACTTAACGGCTGAAGTTGAGTTTAGATCAGAGGGAGTGGAGATTAATACTAATGATTCATTCACTCCTCAAATTAATATAGTCTCAGCCAGTCACATCACTGGTCTCATTGGTCTCAAACAGCTGAGCCAATCACAAAATGTTTATACGCCATTTATACGATCACATCAATCTCAAATCTGTATCTCACGTCATAAATGGTCACGTCATATAACATGTGACTCAGTTTTCATCAGGATGCATTTCAAGAACAAAACATGAAAAGCACTTTTGCTAAAAAAAAGTTGGAAAGGAGTCTGTGATGCACTGATGTAAAGTATTATTCAGTCATTGCTCCACATTTGCTGCACGCACTGTATGTATTTTGCATTTGTTGATAAAACCATCAGACCTGCAGTGACGTTGCAGGAGAAACAGTGCAAGGTCTAAGAAACACTTCCACCGAGATACCAACAACTCTCTTTGTGCTGCTTCATTTGAATGAAGCTCTAGCTGTGCACCGTGCGCTCTGTGCCGGGCAACACAATACCACACAGACGGCCAGAGTACATTTCAAAGTCAGGAAAGTACCAAACTGGCTGAGTGCTACCTGCGCCTGTCGTTGCGTCGCTGTATAATTCAGCCCCCATCCATATTTTTTTCTGATGTTAAATACAGCTAAAAATTAATCTAGAAAATAATCTGCGGAGAAATCGTGATGAAATAATTTAGTTAGTTGCAGTCCATGATTTGATTAACAAATCTGGTGACTTCAGAATCAACTTTGACTTTAAAACCAGTTGTGACTTCACTTGGCCCTTTTGGCTTGAATACAGTACCTTGATACTGCCACTGCAATGATGCTTCCATTTGTTGCTCTCTTACTAAGCAAACAATGTATGCATTTATATTGCAACTGACTGTGTGGAACAGACAGATGGACGGCAGAGAAGATGATTCTGCATTAAATGTCTCAGAAGTGTCTAAACTTTTGCACGGCTCTTCTAGACTTTCCAAATGTTATCGGACTGAATGGATCAAATTCTGATAGTGAAACGAGTCATTTCGTGGGAAGAAGTAAGTAAGTAAGTAAAGTTTATTTCTATAGCACATTTAAAAACAGCTCGCGCCGACCAAAGTGCTGTACATAGCGCAAGAAGGTTGTGATGTTGGAAAAAAAATGTATCCACTGATTTACAGACATCTCTTTTGCCATGTAAGTTTATGGGGAAAATGCCTTTTTGGGCCAGAGGGCATCACGTGACAGACACAGAAGTTGTATTTTCAATGTTTGGCCACTACGTCAAATTGGATTCAAAGCCCGGTGCACTTCCTGGAGGCCAGGTGGAAATGCACCGCAACAACCCTAGTGCAATTTCCTTGTTTACATTAGCTGAGTATTGATGTGCCCGTTTCATGCTGTTGTGATGTCATGGTTCATGTGAGCAGCAGGCTGCAGGTAAGTGGTGTCACTGCCACAGAGACTGGACCATTTCAGACTGGTTTCACTGGGAGATATCAGCAAACCGCAAACTGTGTGTGTGTGTGTGTGTGTGTGTGTGTGTGTGTGTGTGTGTACACTAATTAATTCCCCCCTCCCCCTAGCATTTAATATCCAGACACCGCAGGCTGGGCTTCAGCAAATCTCACAGTGGAGTGTGTGTGTGTGTGTGTGTGTGTGTGTGTGTGTGTGTGTGTGTGTGTGTGTGTGTGTTAGCATTAGCCACACAGCTGCATTAAGCTAATCCTTAAACTAACAGTGATCGTTGTACACACACACACACACTTTTCAGCAGTGTATAATTTGGACAGTAGTGACGTGTAAATCTGACATGTTCAAAGCTTTTTTTCTTAAATTAAGGAGCTGTGTCTCTTTGCCTTGCTGGTTAGTCATCAGATTAACATATTTATGAACCCAGACTGGCACCTTTCAAAAGGGTATTAGTCACATATACAGGTTTCCTTACTACTGTATGTGTGTGGAAACCGTCTTATTTAGATGCATTTATTCCAGCAGTTAATATGCTCTCACAGCAACGCAGTCTGTGAATTCTTGCACATGCCAAAACAAAGTTAGCAATCATTCTGTTATCGAGTATTTCGAATAGCTTTCTCTCACGTAGAGTTTCTCTCTTACCCAACGTTTGAGCAATCAGTTTAGTGCACAAAGTCAACTGTAACCATTCAACTTTAACTAGCAGGTTGTTCTGTTGTGATCGAGCTCTGCTGGTCCATCAGCTGCTGTATTGATCCAACATTGATCCAAACAGCAGCTACCAGTGAATATGGGACCACTTGTGCTGAAAACATCTAACCCTAACCATAACTTGTCATGACAAAAACCGAATGACACTTACTAAAAGAAGCGTTATGTCATAAACGTTTACGACTTGTTTATAATGTTCATGACACGTTCATGACAGTGTCATATCACTCGTATGTAGATACCTTCAAGTAAAGTGTAACCAAATATTGTTTTAAAACAAACACAATAGGATGCTGTTATAGGGACCAATGTCATGTATACAATGTCAATGCAAAACTTAATCTATCAAAAGTACTTAAAAAATAAAAAAGTCTGTCTAAAAAATTAAAAAATAATGTTATTAAATAAAATGTCTTTAATTTGAAAGTGAAACAGCTGAGGCAAATGACATACTTCCCTTTGAATAAATGTCGTGACTATTTCAATTCCACCTAACATGACCTGGATGGTTAAAATGCAGTGTTGGTTTTTCTTTGTTGTTTAAATGAGTCATAGCTATCAGCCTGCTGACAATCTGAACTGTACAAACTGTCCTGCTCTGTTCATCGATCCGTCACATTATCGCTTTCTGACTTTCAACAGTTTGATGATTGGTGGAAGGTTAACTCTCCACAAAACCGAACAACGCCACGTCACTGCTACCTGGCTGGAACTAATTACAAGAACTCCTTATAAGCAACGTTGATGCTAAAACAAATCTGGAGCAGCATTTTGAATGCTCATAGCCTTGATATGATGGTTGACTAAATGATTAGTCAATCTTTAGAAAATGTGACAATGTTGATCATGTCTTGCATTGTTCTCAGTTTTTCCTCCAGTCTAGAAAACAGCAAACATTATCAAGCTACAGTTCTCTAAATATTACACAGTATTTTAACAGGAACCATTTCATCAGAGAAATCCATAAATGTCATCATTTTGCTAATGACAGTCGTTAAAAAAGGTCTTCAAAATCTGCAGGAAATATTCGACACAAAAATCACAACCCTTGCAAAACGACTTATTGCAGATCTTCAATTTGCAATTGCAGTTGCAACGTTTCAGTAGTAAGATGGTCTAGTACCAAAGATTTGCCTACTATTAAACTTTATATTTTTTGCAAGATAGCCAGCGTGCGGGAGTTTCTTTGCAACTTTTGACCTGCTTGTCCCCCTCCGACACACCTGTCTCATGTTTTACACTATAAAATTAATGGTGAATGGACTGCATTCATATAGCGCTTTTTTTAGCCTTAGAGACCACTCAAAGCGCAGATGGCAGAGGATAGAATGCAAGGTGCCACCTGCTCATCAGCGATATATATTCACAGCAATTTGGGGTTCAGTATCTTGCCCAAGGACACTTCGACATGTACAGTAGACTGCAGCGGCCAGGGATCAAACTACCGACGACCACTCTACCTCCAATTTGTGTAGATCTGATCACGCTGATGTTTGTTCAAGTGTTGATTTTTTCTGATCAGTTTAGTTTTTGGTTATTTGATGCAAAAAAACAGGGTGAAACGTCATGATTGACAGCTGGGATTAACTCGCAATTGGTCAGGCGGGGTGTACAGTATGAGCGAATCACTACTGCGCGGACTCTGACTTCCAAAATTACAAGATGGCAGCGCCCGTATCGGGAATCTTTCCATTTTTGTACAGTGGGAGGAAGTAAAAACGCATCGTCCATCTTTATATAAAGTCTAGTGCAAACCGCTGTGTGTTGGGCGTTGCCAAATAAACCAGGACCAAAACCGGAAGGAATACAACTTTAACACATAATATCACATTACAAACATTTACCAAATGTGTTTTAGGTGAGGGCGGAAATACTCAGACTTTTAATTCTTGTTTAATTATTAATTATATGATTTTGTTCTTTGAATTCATATTTACTTGAGACATGTTTATTATAGCATGCGGTTTGAAAATATATAACATGTATCAAGGTACTCCGTTAGGGCCCACCACTACTTCCAGGCAATCAAAAACGAGTAAATACACATAATATAATACAGAAGAATTACTGTACGTTTAATGACTTCAAGATGAAAGGTTTCAGCATGGGAGAGTCATCATATGGTATTAACTTTACTTTGTGCAATTATGAGAGAGCTCTTCAATTAACTAAAACTTTGTTCCACTTATTGCAGAAACAGTCGACCAACTGTTCTGTCACTGGGGTAACACACAGCCTCGCACAGATTGAGGCCACACAGACAAAAAGTAATGCATGAAATAATAAATGTATCAGCACACAGTCTGTTTCCCATCAGCACCGTGGGGAAGAAATCTGATGTGACAACAACTCTGGAGCACAGGCTTATGGGAAATTCATAAGGAGGGTGTGTGTGTGTGTGTGTGTGTGTGTGGTTTGATAAGTAGAACACACACACACACACACACACACACACACACACACACACACACACACACTGACCGCAGTGTGTTTGAGTTAATCAATGTCGTGGATGTGAAGCTCTGACCTTTTCCAGTCGAACCACCTGCTGCTGGAGGAAAAATGAGTGTTTCAGTGTGTGTGTGTGTGTGTGTGTGTGTGTGTGTGTGTGTTTGTGTGTGTGTGTGTACCGTTTCTCTCTGTGCAGGGTGTATGAGCTCCTGAAGAAGCCCAGCAGCTCGTCCTCGATGGCGGCGTCGAAGCTCACGTTCAGCCGGTAAACTCTCATCGGCTTCAGCTCGCGGTGCAGAACCACGACGTACATCTGATTGGCCGGGAAGGGGAAGTGGCGGTGGACGCGCATGGCTCCGCCCCCGGGCCTGTTGGCGGGACGACCACCGGAGCCGCCCTCTGCTGTGACGGACACCCGGTCCACCTGAAGGAAGGTAGAGGAGGAAGTAGAATCATCATCATCATAATAATTAATAATAATCGAGTTTGGCAGCTGGTTTTTCGACATTGGGATAGTAACGATATAAAATATATAAGACATTTTTAGTCATCGTTTTGACTATATATATTGTCATATCGCCCAGCCCTAATGTGAATATTTTATTCCATTTCTTCAAATGGATCCTCCTTAATTCTATTCCTAAAATCCTTTTAAAAGCTATGAGTAATTCTTCCACCTCTGCAGATCACTACAATAATGACAATTTGTCATCATTAAGCAAAAAGTGAGAGCTGAGGTTTGAAGAAAACCAGTGGAACTACCCTCTGAGATGAGCAGCAGTGCATGATGGGAACATGCCCGGCAACAGTAGGTACCATTAGGAGCCTCTGGGATTCTTTGTTGTCAAACATCAGCGATAATCAGCCAATCAAACACTGAGTGTGTGCGTCTGTATCCGTTTGTGTGAATGTGTGTTTGTTCTTTGATGAATGAAGTGATCGATACAAACAGAGAGCCCGGGGACACAGAGGACACGTTGGCTATTAAAAGGATTTTTTTCAAGGGTTTTCTGGTGAGTCAGCAAACGCAGCGCCACGCTCCGTGATGCCTTCAAATGCTCCACTCAACCAAAATGCTTTTTAATTGGGTTTGTTTGTTGACTGCTTCGATTTGTCAGCTCAATTCGTCACTGTCAGACATTTTAACGGCCTGACATGGTTCCTGTTTAAATACTGAATCTTTAATAATGTGTCTTGTTGTGATCAAATCCGTCTGGTCAGTCATGTGAAAGCCACTGAGGACTCTACAAGTTTATTTTCCTCAACATGAACTGGAACCAATCTTTGCCCTAGGGTAAAGGAAATCAGTCTAAGAACTGATGATATGTTTTAGCTCAGCAGGAATTGTTAAAGAACAGTTCATCCTAAAATTAAAAATACATATTTTCCCTCTTACCTGTAGTGCTATTTATCTAGATAGTTTAGGTGTGAGTTGCCCAGTGTTGGAGATATTGGCTGTAGAGATGTCTGCCTACTCTCTAATATAATGGAACTATATGGCACTTGTAGTCGGCCATTAAGAAAACTCCACAGCAATGTCTCTTTCCAGAAATCAGCCAAGGAGAACGCCATTAATGTTTACATCACAAGCCTCTCATCCATGAGTACCCTTCCTTCTGTGTGGTGATACAGTTGAAAGAAAATAGTTCCTACATCAAACTGCTCCCAACCAGGTCTGTGGATTATCTTGAGTAACCGGGTCATGATTTCTGGAAAGAGACATTGCTGTTGAGTTTATCAAATGTATTTTTGTCGCTTTGAGCAAAACGAGCTGAGTACCATCTAGTTTAATTTTAATGGAGAGAAGACAAACATCTCTACGGCCGATATCACTGGGCAACTCACACCAAAACTATCAAGACTGATAAAAAGCACTACAGGTAAGAGGATAAATATGTATTTTTGTTTTTGGGGTGAGCAGTCACTGGTATGTAGTTCATGTAATAAAACATGCAAACCATCACAATGATGCTTTTGGCCCATTTCTACTTCAGTTTTCTTGAATGTCGAATGGACTTTGTCCTTGTGACATTTCTTTGACACTGAGAATAAAGCGTTCCTTGCAGGATAATTTTGTCTCCTCTTTCTACCAGCAGGTTTTATTTTTATCCACTTTTCTTTTGGCCTTTTTATATAAAAAAAAATTGTCATGCACTGATATCTTAGGAGGCCTGCCTGGCGCCCAACAACACCTCTTAATTCAAAGTGTGCTCACATACGAACACAAAAGGGACGGCAGGGATTTTAATTGGCCTCTGCCCAAATTAGACAGATTTATCCTCCTCTCACATTAGCTGAGTTGACCGGCCGGAAAAATCACGTTGCTCAGGCGTTTCTCTGAGGCTCTCTCTCACCACGTGCTCATCTCAAATATTTGGCTGAAACGGCAACTTTGATGGTTAATTAGTCTCATTAAGGAAATCTCTGAGGCCAAATCTGGAAGTAAACATTCTTTGTTAGAGAGCAGGTTGTTTTCCAATGCAGAGAGGAGATCTCAGGATGCAAACAAGGAGCTTTGTTTTGAAAGAATCATCAGGAAAGTTGTCAAACTGTTTGCATCCACTGGCAGCGATGTACCCGTCTCTGAAAGGGGGGCAGGCTTTAGAGCGGGTACGGAGGTTAGTTCTCAATCACTTTCATATACTACAGCTACAACACCAACTGAAGAAGGTAGTGCATCCAGTGATTCCAAAAATAGGCACTTTGGTCCACTAGTAGGAGGTTCAGGGGTTGGGTAAAAGAGGGTCAACAATATCCAACACCTGAGTGTCACCTGAAAAAAAAAAAAAAGATTCTACATCTAATACATCTGCATTTCATAAAACTGATCTTATTGTGATTAAAGTCAAATAGAGCTGCAATGATTAGTTAACTAATCGCTTGGTCGATCGACAGAAAAATAATCGCCAACTATTTGATAATCCATTATTTGTTAAAGTAATTGTAGGAGCCACATACTGTATGTTGTTTATGGTCTCATTTATATTATTTATTGATTATTATATTGTGCACTTAGTGTATATTGTAGGTGGTGGGCGTGTTCATCACGGCTTGAGCGGAAGTGATAACTGTTAATAATAACCTGTTCACCTGTTTTTTTTGGGCTTTGACAGAGAGGAGGTGAGCCTGGGAGCGAACACTAACGCGCTTATTTCGACTCACAAAGTAACTATACATTTGGTAACTGCAGTATTAGTTGTGTTTTACGTGTGGAGGAATAAATCATTGCAATACAATCTTGAGCGTGTGACAGTGCGTTTATGCATCTGTGTTTAGTCCCTCGCGGCAGCACTTTGTTGGACTGCTTACAGCCGTAACAGTAATTTTTAAGCAGAAACAGCAGATTGATGCTATTTTGAGATTGATTTGCTGATTTGAAATTTCCTGATTTTCTATGTTTTAAAGTCAAATCATTTGGATATTTCTAAAGCATATACGTATTCATCTTCTACACCAAACCAGTAAGAATTAGATTTGGTGATTTACAAGTCAAAAGACGTCTGGGTTGAAACAGGGCTATATATTTGGTTTAAAAGTCATCTTTATTTTAGCTGAAGGACACTTGGAGAGCGCAGACCTCTGCCAAGGTAATGCCCTATCTCACAATGTTTACAAAAGTGAAAAACAATGTGTATCCGCCCCGTGATTCGGATCTGCTCAAAAATAAATGATGTGTTCTTCGTTGGCCCATGCTACACCCTTCCACCAAGATTCATGAAAATCGGGAGGGTATTTCCAGATTTCCATCAACTTTACTGTGGATATTCATGGTTTCCAGAGAGGATAATTCCTGATTATTCTGGTGAGCTGCTGAACTTTCTTCTATTCATTCATTCATTCATTCATCTTCTTCCGCTTATCCGGTAACGGGTCGCGGGGGTAGCAGCTCCAGCAGGGGACCCCAAACTTCCCTTTCCCGAGCCACATTAACCAGCTCCGACTGGGGGATCCCGAGGCGTTCCCAGGCCAGGTTGGAGATATAATCCCTCCACCTAGTCCTGGGTCTTCCCCGAGGCCTCCTCCCAGCTGGACGTGCCTGGAACACCTCCCTAGGGAGGCGCCCAGGGGGCATCCTTACCAGATGCCCGAACCACCTCAACTGGCTCCTTTCGACGCGAAGGAGCAGCGGCTCTACTCCGAGCTCCTCACGGATGACTGAGCTTCTCACCCTATCTCTAAGGGAGACGCCAGCCACCCTCCTGAGGAAACCCATTTCGGCCGCTTGTACCCTGGATCTCGTTCTTTCGGTCATGACAACTTTCTTCTAGCACCGCTCTATAGGCAAATTTTCCATTTAAAAAATATGAAAATCTAATGTGGATACATTAAACTTACATAGTACATCCATACTCACCAGGGGATGAATCCTTAGAATTTTAAGGTATCAAAAAGTCTTTCCTGTAGCACTACCCTCAGGATAAATCTTTGTTTGTTTTACTGTAGGCTTACGGCAGGTAAGGCTCTCACCCCTAATTTCCACTGGACTAACCCTAACCCTGGGCGCGTCAACATCGCTGCATTCCAGAGGCGCCGCAACCCCCACAAGTTATCGCGGCCATTATGCTTGATATTCCACCACCCGTGCCACGGTGCGTCCCAGAAGTGTGCGTGAAGCGGCTCTCTGCCCCGCTAAAAATACACGCCAGGTCTATTTTCATGCAAGCCAGAGGGCATTCAGACAGCCGGGCAGGAAGTGAAACAGCAGGATCATCCAGTCAATTTACCAAAAGACATCCCAATATCATATGTCTTCTCTACAACATCATAGATGATGAGAGATTCATCTTGGAGGTGGAAAAACATAATACAACACCACAGATCCTTTTTATAAGGACAGCACCAGAAGGACAGCACAGAGAAGGCATGGAGTTTAATTACAGGAGTGCTTGGAGTGGAAGGTAGATACTAGCTTAATAAACACATGATTGTTCTGTAAAGTACTTGTAGACAATAAAATCTCAACACAAAGGAAGCCCAAGGCAACAGATATACAGCCTAAGTGAGTGAAATTCGGCAGATTTTCCGGCGGCAACGAAGCAATCCCAGAAGTGGAACATCAAGGGTATACATAGACTACCCACTGCATGAGCCGACATCACCTTACTCGCAAAATTTTGCAAAGTTTGCCTGAATATATTTTGTGATCAGGTCATGAATCTGGATAAAGCTTTATATTGATTGCCGACATTGGCGTCTCACAGATATCACTATGATGTCATACGTTCTTAAAGATAATTTAAGTTTACCAAAGATTTCAACAGATTTCTGCCCATACAGGCTACCGTACCTCAAGGCGGTCAGCGTGCAGCACGATGAATCTTGTGGCGTTGATGCACTCCAGCTCGATGCTGACCTCTCCGGAGAAAGTGAAGTTGTCCATGTAGACGGCGAGCCCCAGGTCGTAGTGCCGCGGCCTCAACGAGCCCGGCAGCCTCAAATTCCTCCACGGCTGGACCGCCTCATCGTCACCCCTCTCCCCCGTCCTCTCACCTCGGCTCCCGTTCAACTTTGCTGACCCTCCGGTGCCTCGCGAGCCTGACTCGCCCGACGCTCCGTTGCGATCTCGTCCGCTACACTCCTCGAAGCGGACGCTGAGCACCACAGCCACCGCTGTGACGATGATGAGGGTGAGGATGGAGAGGGCGAAGCCCAGCACCAGCCGTTTGTGCACGGTGATGTGGCGCTCGGTGGTTCGAGGCCGGACCACCACTGACTCTGCCCACTGGTCCGAGAGGCCGCGGCCATTCCGCATGGCGCCCGGGCTGCTGTCGTTTAGTCCCATTTAGCTGTCACTCTAACGACAAAGAAATGTCCTCAAGGTTCAGGCTCAGAAACAAGTGCATTGATGCTCGGGTTTGATTCCAGCTCGTTTACAGACGATTCAACGTGAAAAAGAGCCGTTTGTATTTTGATCCTTCCAAAGCTCCCAATTCTCAGTCTGTCAAAGCTCCAGTCTGTGCTGCAGCAGTTATATTTCTGAAAAGCTGAACTCTGACCTCGCCGCTGCTTGACCGTTATTAACGTCCTTCAGCTGTGGCTTGAGGTGGAAAACCCACACTGCGGCACGTTTTACATTTCAGGCAACAAGACTGACAAACTAGAAAGGATGAGATGGTCGTGTGCGTTTTGGTTTTGCGGTGAGGAGAAAAGAAAAAAAATCAATGCTGTATGGCTCGATTTCAAGTTCTAGAGGAGTCTGAGGAGGAGGAGGAGGAGGGATGCCGTTGAGGATGTGGCTATACAGTGAGCGTATCATCCATAGGCTTTCACTGGGAATCAGCTGGGTAAGCTAAACTCTAAACCACCACAGATAGAAGTGTTAGACTGAGAATAAAGCCGCGTTAAGACCGTATATGATGGTAAACAACCTGAAGTCACACTTTAGCTGGATTTGCTCACAGAGTATTCATTAAAAACCCTTTGGATGATGGAATTTCTCATTTTGAGCTTCAGAAATGGTCACTTGCATGCACTACATGCATTCGAGACAGAGATCCTGAACCAAAGCCTAAACTAACAGGAGATTTAAAGCAGCAGGTCACCGTCTCCAGGTTGTTGTAAAGTTAATTGCTTCGGAGTTAAAGCTCTTCCAAAACTGCAATAAAGCATAAATAAACCCCTATCGGACTATTATGGGATTATTATGATGATGCAGTGGGAGATGAAAAGGCCTTACAGACCATTAAGGCCAGTATTAGGAGCCACAGATGCACAACGAGTATCTCCACAATTTTTTTATGATTGCATTTCAGTTTTCCTGTAGAATATTATTAAAAGTTGATTTTCAGGTTAATTGACATTGAAAAAAGAACCAGTTGAAGGGTTGAGTATGTCTCTCTGTTTGTCAGAATTTAAGTTAAAATGAGCGTTTATGACGTTTTAAATGCTTTTTTCGTGAACTTCTCCAAAAAGAAGATGGTGTCTCATAGAGGTAATAACTCTCTCACTGCAGCCTCGCGCTATGGCTCTCTCCCTTTCTCTCTCTTGAGGGGGTTAAGTGGATAATTTACGGCCAGCATGTGGGGTTATTTCACCGTGGAGGAGATAATTCACTGGGGTTCTCCGCCGGGTCTAAACGATCCCTGCTTTACAGTTCGTGAGGCTGATGGATGAAAAATGGATTCAATATGATTTATAGATTACCCCGGAATAACGATTCGGTGGATTCCAATCGGAGGGGAAACCGAACAGAAAACGGGAGAAATAGGCGGGGTTTTTTATCCGTTAAAAATCCAACAATTAATCCGTTCCCTAAATGAGATCAGTCTGTTATTAGGCCTAGGCTACTGATGAACGTTATCCTATCATTAACGGTCCGCGAGGAAGTCTAAGATCCAGATCAACTCCTCCGGTAACTTCTCTTATCTCGCCCCCGTTGGGAAGCGGTGAGCCCCGGGTCGGTTTCTACCGGTGGTCGGTCCCTTGGGTTCAGGGAACCCTGGAGATGATCCGTTAGAGTCCCGAGAAGAACCGCGCTTTTCTGTTAAAGCAGTTGTTCCTCTGAACTCCGCGGTGAGCACCTGCTTTCTAGGCCAGCCGTGTTACTTCTTCTTCTATTTCTTTTTCCAGTAGGCTAACGGGGGAGGGGGCCGGGGTTACCGTCGGTCAGAAAACCGCCAAGTCCACCCGGGACTGTCCGAGGATCCGTTACACTACCGTGAGAAATCCGTTAAACACCTCAGATGTCAGTTTGAACACAAAGAGAGTTGTTGGCTGTTAAACGTCAGAAATCCGTTACTGAACAGTTTAACCACCGGGAATCCGTTACAACAAACACCTGGGGATCATTTTGAAAACGTCACTGATCAGTTCAAACACACAAGTCATTTTAAACACCGGAAAATCCGGTAAAAAAAAAAAAGAAATTAGAAAAAGGTGTCCTTTTGTAACGTTAGAGATTGTTAAACACACCGGAGATCAGTTTCCGTACCCTACCGGGGACAGTTAGAAAGAGATCCTTGAAAGCGCCGTCAGTGATCCGTTATAGCCTCACAATAGGCTATTCCTCTTCAAAAAGCACCGGATCCGTTTCTATGAAGTCCAAAGTAGAAATGAACCGTGTCAAGCGGATTATCCCGGGTTAACGCCGGGCACGGGTCCCTCCGGTGCTCCGTTATGAAACCGGATCCTCCTCAACTTTTTAGCCCACGGAGAGCTGCTGCTCCTAGCTCTGTCCCTCCGCTCGCGGTGGTGGTGGTGATGATGATACACGGTGATGAAGATGAGGATGATGAAGCTCTCCTGTTAGCATCCCTCCATCAGAGGAAGAGGACGGCGAAGGTGGTGAGGAAGAGTCTCGTGCCGCCCGTTCAGCAGTGAGTCCGCTCGCGGTGTGCGTTTCTGTTTGAGAACGAGCTGCTGCTCCAGAGAGAGAGAGAGAGAGAGAGAGAGAGAGAGAGAGAGAGAGAGAGAGCGAGAGCGAGAGCGAGAGCGAGAGCGAGAGCGAGAGAGAGAGAGAGAGAGAGAGATGTCTGGTTGAATGAAAGCTGCACCCATCCAACTTTATTCAGATCTATATTAGGCTATTCTCTCTCGAGATTTATTCCAAACCAGTCAAACGAAAATTAATTATCACACACACACACACACACCTTTTGTAAATGTCTCTAAATGAATGCTTCTGATGAGGTTAGCTTTATTAGTCTTTCATTTCCAGTAGTTCTCATGGAGCTTCTGTATTTTAGTTAGTAAACTTTTTCTGTCCATCACTACATGCACATAAAAAAAATAAATAAATAAATAAATAAATAAATAAATAAATAAATAAATGTATATATATATATATATATATATATATATATATATATATATATATATATATATATATATAGAGAGAGAGAGTATCCAATATAGAGGAACTGTTAAGCTCAGTTTGAGAGAATGTGTGTGCATCAGTTGTGGAACAAGTACTGCACATCTTTATATTATTGGATTATTATTGATGCATTAATGTGTTCATCACTTTGATGTTGCAGCTGGTAAAGTTGGAGCTCATTTTTCCCTATATATCCTGCTGGGTAGTTTGTGAATTTTATCATATGATAATACATAACTTATTAGTTGCTTATATTTTGTATCTTGAATTTAAATCTGCAAAGTCACTGATTATCAAATACTGTTTCTGAGAGTAGAAGTATAAAGTTGCATAAAATGGAAATACTCAAAGTACAAGTAGCCTACTTCAAAACAGTAGGCTACTTGTGTAAATGTAGGCTACTTAGTTACAGTCTATCACTTAAATTGAATGTTTATTTCACATTCATTATACACTGTAAACCCGAATGTTCAAAGTAATTAAATAGATTAAGTGGGGTATACTCAAAATTTTAGAAAAAGTTATACTAACTTAATTTTGTCAAGTTGGTGTAACATGTTCTTCATTTTTGAGTATTGTTAACTAATAATTTTTGATTAAATGGAACTATTTTGTGTATAAGTAAGCATAACTTAAAAACATAACTTAAGTGCAACTTAATAGAATTAAGTAATTACATACTAAGAATGATAAAGTCCTGTTATTTCTATTGTTTCAAATAGGGGTGATTTAAAAAAAAAACTTAATTTATATAGCACATGTTAAAATACAATAAAATCTCAAAGTGCTTCACCAAATAAGTAAAATTGATCATAATAAATAAATTGCAATCAGCAAATGGTCTGAAATGCATTAGACATTAGTGGAAGACATGTATTTATTTTATTTATTTTTTGTATTTTTAAAACAGTAACAATTTGATTGAGGCAAATGGTCTGAAATGCATTAGACATTAGTGGAGGACAAAATGTATTTATTTTTTGCATTTTTATTGTCATCAATTTAATGTTGCTTATATATTTTTTATTTTTATTTAAGTGTTGAGCAGCTGCAGGGATCATTTTTTATGCCGAGTTAATCTCTGATTCAACCTGCGAAGCAGAAGGTGGTGCTAATATGCATACTACCTTCCTTACCGCTCTTTGGAAAAAAACAGAAGAAGAAAAGTTTGAACAACG
This sequence comes from Sander lucioperca, assembly GCF_008315115.2. Classification (NCBI taxonomy): domain Eukaryota; kingdom Metazoa; phylum Chordata; class Actinopteri; order Perciformes; family Percidae; genus Sander; species Sander lucioperca. The sequence goes on along the minus strand of NC_050192.1, from coordinate 18,455,077 downwards.
CAGCAAGGCGGGAAGCAACAGACAGTAGGCTTGCAGAAGTTACTACCTAAGCAGCAGCAATCAGCCTCACTGGACTTACTGTAAGTTTTGAATGTTAATATTCATTCACTTTTACTTCTTTTATACATTATACATTTTTACATGCGTTTGTCTCAGAGAGTGTAGAACTTCTCCAAGCCCCCGCCCTTCACTGGCTTATCACGGAAGTCTTGTAGGGATTGGCAACTTGTCAGATATAGGTTAGCTGCTAAAGAGCTAGCTAGCTAGCTAGCTAATTAGCGCGACCACTAACGTTACACACTCCAGCAGCACAGCTAGCGACCTACCACTACCAGACTCACTGAAGAATTTTACGACGGATGAATCTAGTAATCACACGCTCATTCCCCGCTTAAAGGTGGTGTTAGAAAATGAGTTGTTAGTAGAAGCACTAACAGACACCTCATATGCGATAGTTAGTTTTTTGTTGATGGAAACTTTCAATAGTGCACCGCTAAGGTCCAATATCATATTAAAAGAGCATAAACGAGCATAATGAGTCAAACTGAGTTCCTACACTGCAAGTCCGCGCTCCCTGTAGCTTCTAGGGACGCTCGTTTTAAATTCTGTGTGAGCAGACTGTCTGAGACACGGAGATTGCGGTTAACAGAACACGAGTCAACTGCCCGTGCTCGCCCACTTGTGTTGCGTCGGTTTTAAAACAAACGACCCTGCTGGAGGCAAGCTGCTTTTCATGACAAAGATGAATAAAGTAAAAACCCTTAACAGTAAAGCTTTGGTTTGTAGAAATGGCATTATTGTTGATTAAGCATGCAGTAAGGTTCAAGTGCTGCTGCTTTTCTTTACAGTAATGTTAATTTTGCTTGATGGCTTTAGTAACTTCACACTTTAGGGATCAAATGAAAAGATCATTAACAGGGAACATTTATAAGTATTTATAATTCGACACTCTTTGAATGCTTTTACTTGTTCAGTTTCAGATCAGTTTATGCCTTTGCATCTCTCTGTTCCAGTTTCAAAAAGTTAAGGAAGATAACTGGAGATGTGATAAAGATACCAGGTAATCCAATTAATCTCTCTCTCACACACACACACACACACACACACACACACACACACACACACACACACCTCTAAATACCAGTAACTTAAATTGTTTTTTTTTTCAGACAATGTTTTAGTGTGGTAACCCTAAATCATACACACTCCCACATACACATATCATTTGTTTATTCTACTTGCCTGTTTGATCAAAATAATGCTTTTTGCCGTATTCAAGTCAACAGTTCATGAATGTCTTCTGTTCACGAATATCATCTTCCTAATTGATATTTAACCTTTGGCACTGAACAGATCATATTTTACTTTGTATTTGCTTGCAAATATTGTTGAAGAAAGATGGTGGAGACCACATTCCCCCTATGCCGACAGACCATAGTGATATCCTGCCCACCAGTGAACGAGCTCATGGACCTCTGGCCTGGTCTCAAAATAGAGTCTGAGGTAATATGGATCAGCTCTCTCTTTTAAAGTGAAAATTGTGATTCTTACTCATTTGGCCGATATTTTTGCTTTATAAATGTGTGCTAGATTCTTCAAATTGGACTGTTTTTTTTAAGTGTTCTCCTCCTGCTGTTATTTCTATGCAGTTGTATGCAGAGTTCCAGCGGATTACAAATCAGAACCTGCCCAACACATACTATCCTGAGCTTGACCGCCATCTTCCTCAACCGATGACCTTATTCAGACAGAAGGCATCAAAAACTGGGAAGACAGCAGATGCTCTGGCTAAAATTAAAAAAAAATCAATGATGAACAGGTAAATAGATTTTTACACATTTCATAGGTTGACCCAGTGGAACATTGAACAGGTTCAATGATTCAAATGAGCTTTGTGAATTTTGCAATTAGTCCACTTTATGTTTGCCATTTGTCTGATTGCATTAAAGATGTGAACAGGTTAGAAAGTGGTAAACTACCACCAAGGTTGCAGACCCTCAAGAATGGCTTAATGATGTAGAAACTCATCTGAAAAAAGGCTGCAGGGTAAAGCATTATAAAAGGCTAGTTCAAAGTTATCTCCTTTTGTCTAAATAATGCCTCAAAAAGTTACTGCACTACTTTGCAGGTGTTCAGCCAATAGGCCCAAACTACACAATATGCCTTTGTTCTCATTAATATAATGCAAAAGTAACGCTAATGTTTTGTATGTTTTAATGTTTTTCTTAACCATTGTGGGCTGCACAAGATGACCCACATTTCACTGTGCATTTGATACTGGTTATGTAAAACATTTACATTTTAGAGTTTTAAGTGAAAATGTTCTTAAACAGTCTATAGAATTTTTGAAATTTCACCCAAATTGCTGCCCTGTTGCCTTACTCAGGAATTAACCAGGAAGCCAAAAGCAGTGTTTTTTTTTCTTTTATAGCTGTAGCAAACAATAATTTCATTTTGGTATTATTTATTATTGTTTTTGATTACTCCGATTATTTTCCTGACTATCTGATTAGTTGTCTGGTCAATATCAGAAATTTGTGATACATATTTATTTCCTAGGGCCTTAAAGCAACACGCCTACTTATTGGGGCTTATTCCCCGTATCCCCCAGAGTTCGATAAGTCCATACATACCCTTCTCATCTCCGTGCGTGTCGTAACTCTGTCTGATGCACCCACGCCTAGCTTAGCACAGATCCTGGAGGTAACCGGCTCCATCTATGCTCCTAATAAGTGACAAAATAACGCCAACATTTTCCTATTTACATGTTGTGATTTGTATAGTCACAGCGTGTACGAATAACAAGGTCACATGAGACACAGCCATCTTCTAACCGTATACAAACTGGGAACTATATTCTCAGAAGGCAAAGCACTGCTACTTGGGTGGAGTGATTTGCTTGCAGAACTCCAGGCGAACTCTCTGCTCCTCACCACGGGGCTTCTCAGGTGCAAATCACTCTGCCCAAGTAGCAGAAGTATCAGTGCTTCACCCTTTCTGAGAATAGTTGTCAGTATGTATACGGTTAGAAGATGGCTGTTTCTCAGCAGCTAGCAGTGGGTGCGTCAGACACGCACGGAGATGAGAAGGGTATGTATGGACTTATCTAACTCTGGGGGATATGGGGAATAAGCTAAAGTCCCAATAAGTCGGTGTGTTCCTTAAGTGACCAGGAACACATTTGGAAGGCTAGAAGTTTTTCTTCTTAAAAATCTCTCAAATGTATTTATTTATTTATATACAATTTATTTAAGTATATTTTAAAATTATTTTTTTATTCTATTTATTTTAATTTATAAATGTTTATTTATTTTTGTATTTAATTTTAAATTTAACTGTTCAAAAGCATGACTTTTAGATATATTAAGTTAGGTAAACTTAATGTAAGTGAGGCAATCAGTTGCCACAAAATTTTTAAGTTTTGAGTCACATGTTTTTAAGTAAACAAACTCAACATATTTGACTAATGTGTACTTAAAACAATGACAACACAAACTAATAAACATTGAGTTTGGTTAACATAAACTGGTGTGGTTGTGTACTTATTTTTTTAAAGTTCTGTGAACTTATTCCTGTGGTTTGTAAACTCAAAACTTTTAAGTCATAATAACTGAAAATAATTGAGCTGCCTTAACAGAAAACTGTAAGTCATATTAACTGCAAATATTTGAGTTGAGTTAAATGAGCACTTTTAATTTAACTGTTATCAAAAGGTACATGTAGCAATTCATCCAACCTTTTAAGTTCTGGAAAATTTTGACTTTTAAGTTAATCAACTTAAAAAAATTGTGGCAACTGATTGCCTCACATTTTTTGAGGTAACTTATTCGGGTTTACAGTGTATAGTTAAGTTAAGTAACTAGCTTTTGTCATGCAATTTAAATTTTAACTTTTTTATGTCTTAGCATTCTGAGCCGTCAACATCTCTGTTGTGTACAGCGGTTAGAGAGGTCATCAGAAGCAAGATTCTTTATGAAAACGCTGTTGTTTTTATACATTTCCTCAGTTCTTGTCTTGAAAGACTTTAGTTTTAATCATTATAGTTGTGAAAAAAAGGACGTCAACAAACATTTTTTGGTATAGCTTTTGACGAAATGAACATTGCTTCTCACGTAGTTATTAAGTTATTACCTTGTCTAATTAACAGCCAATTAAAAGCCATTTTATTTATTATTAGCATTTGAAATTTCAAGGTTGATCTTAAAAAGTGTTTGTAAGATTGTAAATACTGTATTTTGTTGCTGAATGTATAAAAACACTGCAAAACCGGGGTCTGAAAAGTGAAGCCAAGTGCCTTAAAGTGCCCATATTATGAAAAAATCACTTTTTCTGGGATTTGGGGTGTTATGTTGTGTCTCTGGTGCTTCCACACACATACAAACTTTGAAAAAAATCCATCCATGCTGTTTAGAGTGAGATACAGTTTCTGAATGTGTCCTGCCTTCAGTCTCTGGGTGAGCTGTTCAAAATCGGCACGGCTTGTGACGTCACAAGCCGAAATGAGCAGGTTAACCGCAACCATCAGCTCGTAGCTTTAGCATGCTAACGCTAATGCTAGCATGCTAACGCTAGCATGCTACCTCGTTCTCAGTAGCAAAGCACTGCTACAACACACACAAGTTCACCATAATCTACAAAAGAACTACTTACATGTGCGCCCTCATTTAGAAGTCTCCCAGCTAATCCTGCCTTGTAACTGACCGAAGTTGTAGAAACAGCCTGGCCGTTTCCCAATACCAAGAATGCAAAGAACAGACTTGTGTTCTTGGGGAGGACGTTCTTGCTAGTTGTACCTGGAAGAATGAACTTGCAAGTTCACAAGCACAGAAAACACTGTTAAGAGTTTGAGACGATGCATACTTCCTGTTATTGCTCAACCCCCCCAGCACAGAGGCTACCAGCAGGGCTCCAAAATAACAGCTAGAAATAAAAACCACAACAATATAACCACTTTATATTAATACAATCTCCGGACAAGAAAACCTCACAATGTTACAACTATTGCAATAATATTGAAAAATAAATCTTATTGAGCTTTAATTTTATTGTTTATGGTTTAGCTCAAACACTCCTTACTTATTCAAAAGAGTGGAACGTGATCCCTACTATTATTAGTGTATAAGTTTAAGTCAGTTTAAATTAAAAAATAAGTAGGCATGCACTGGTGTGTCCTATGTGTTCATGATCGTGATCATTTCTATATTATTGTAGTGCCCTGTATATGCCCAGGGAGATGGACATTAGCAATTCAAATTATAAAGGTTGGTGTCTCCCCTTTAGTCTACATAACATGTCAGCATGTTACCACTTTATGTACAACTCTTAATTTATCATACAGACTGAAACTCAACTTCTAATAAATCAGAAAACAAATACACCAAAAAAAACTAAATCTATATATACGTAAATGTATAGCCTATGGCATAATTTAAACAAGTCTCCCGAAAAGAAACGTGTATATATCTCTCCCCCTTGTGTGTGTGTGTGTGTGTGTGTGTGTGTGCGTGCGTGCGTGCGTGCGCTTGTGGAGTTTAACTCTGAAAAGACAGTTAACCACAGGTTCCCATTAATCTTATGATGGACATGTGTTGTGATATTTAAACAAACGATCCGTCAACGGCGAAATAAAAGCCTCTTATTTACGGGACCGGTCTAAAAGACCTCCGGCTTCCAGCGGGGTCTCTGAGCGTGACTATCCGAGCGACGAGCTAGCGGCCGGGGCAGGCGCAAGCTGGCGGCCGCCTCACTTCACGGAGCTCCGAAAACTCCGAAAACCTTGGAGCAAATTGTCAATTCGGCAAAGATTTTCGCAAGACTGCCTATATTCGAAATCTAAACCGTTCATTTCTCGCCTAAAATGTGGTCAGAAGTTAATTTGGTGATGAATAAGATGGCGAAAATTGTTAAAATTGTCCCATTTTTGGGCTGTCTATGTACCGGAAACCCGACCATCATTGAATGCCGAAATGAATGTTGGGATACGGTTGCAGCGAAGTTCATACAAGTTACCAACCAATGCATCCTCGGTAAAATGGGCGTGTCAAGAACATTTCCGGGAATCTTAACTGTTCTTGGTGAAATGCGAACTTGTGTATTGGGACAGTACTTGGGCAACACGAGATGACGTTTCACAGGGACACAAGAACACAAGTCAATAAAAGAACACAGATTGAGAAACGGCCCCTTTCTTTTACTGTCTATGGAGCTAGCTAGCTGACATGATCTACATCTGAGCTATTGGGCATGTGCAGTGCAATCAGAGATAGTACAGAAGAAGAAGAAGAAAAGAGGTCTCACTCTGTAGCTAAAACAGAGACCAGGTGAAAAGAGGATCTGCAGCAGTGAGAGAGCACTGCAGTACAACAAAAATATGGTGTTTTTTGAAAATTAAACCATGTAAACCTATTCTGGTACAACCTTAAAATACAATTATGAACCTGAAAATGAGCATAATATGGCTGCTTTAAACCTTTAAACCTGCATTCTTTCTGAGGGCCAGCAGGGGGCGACTCCACTAGATGCAAAAAGTAGTGAGATTGAGAAAATGACCCTACTTCACACTTGATTTATTACCTCAGTAAACATTTTCCTAATGAGTTTATGGTTTCAATCACTAGTTACAAGTCTTCTCCAAAACAGCATGATCATTTTGTAAATTATGGTCCCATTTAGAGTAAAATAGACGATAAAGCAGGGTATGATTTAGGGGCGGGGCAACCTTGTGATTGACAAGCCTCTACCATGGGTTCTCAGTCAGAACCACCCCTAGCTCCTCCTCAACTCCGCCCTCTCTGCCAAATATGGTCACTTCTGGCTCCATAAAACCAAGACGGCGATGGCCATCATGCCCAACTTGAGGCTTCAAAACGGCCGTCCACAAACCAATGGGTGACGTTACGTCACGGTAACTACGTCCACTTCTTTCATACAGTCTATGGTTCACAAACACATTAAAATAAATGGCACTAAACAGCCTGGAGAAGCTGTTAGGAAACATGTGTTTTGTTTCCATCATCTGTAGGTTCAGGATCTTTCTGGTTAACAACCAATTAAACACGTTTTCTGCCTGCGGTATTAAAGCGTGTTTGGTCGCATGTTGAAGTCAGGTGTTCCCCGGCTGTTACCAAGGTGACACTGATGAACCTCCAGCTCATCAACATTATCGCCGCCAGATGTTTGATTGGCTATTGACACAACCTGCCAAGCATTTGATTGGCTATCACATGAGCCATTAATTTTATAACAATTAGCGTTTTCCCGCCCATCTGTCTTAGGATGTGTGTGTGTGCTTTTAACAGGAAATGTCTCCTTTCAAACGATCGGTTATCTAACACAGTGGCTTCCAACCTTTTTTCCTTGGCGCCCCCCCCTACTTATGTCTAAGAAAAGCTGAGCCCCCCCTCCGAAACCGAAGTTGAGGTAACTCTCGAGATAGAGCCTTACTTTCTTTTTTTGATACAGAGGAGTTATCAGCACTTTCACGTTTCTCCGCTATGTTTCATTCATAAAATAGTGATGCCGTGGCGGCAGGAAAAACGAGGATGATATCAGCTAGCAGCTGACCTGATTACAGCAGGGTCCCAGGTTAAGAGGTCCCGGAGGTTTGGCCTACTAAGTAGCCTGCCTACAATTTTAAGAGAGAACAAAAATATATAGTTTTCATACAGATTTTTGTATACATTATATATTCTAGTGTATTATCATAATTTGTTTAACATGTGCAAATATTTTTTTTTTTACCTCAACCTCAAACCAGATAAAGACTTGCGCACCCCCTGTGATCTTTGCCGCCCCCGGACCCCAGGTTGGGAACCACTGATCTAACAGACGCGTGGTACGGTGTATATATATGTGTTCGGTCAGGTTTATGTCATGTTCACTGTAGCTACCTGCTGGTTTTTATCTCTCTGTTCTCTCTCTGCTTCTGTGGTCAATGATTTTGTCCAGCTAGAGGCTAAATGTGAGTCACAGTGTCCTAGTGTATATGGCCAGAAGAGTGGACACTAGGGTTGCAAGATATTGACAAAATGTGATATTGCGATATCGATTATGAATATTGTGATATCAATATTAATTTTGATATTTTAAAACATATGTAAAATTACAAAAGTTATGGGAAAACGCATCAAAATAGATTCATAACAAATACAACACAAGGTTTATTTCAACTGACAGTCATATTGGACTGGTCCAACATGAATAAATAAATACGGACCATGTCTACAGAACAGGACATGTTTTACTGGTTGGACAGTATATAATATATAAATAAAGAGAACAGGACATGTTTTACTGGTTGGACAGTATAAATATATAAATAATGAGAACAGGACATGTTTTACTGGTTGGACAGTATAAAATAAATAAAGAGAACAGGACATGTTTTACTGGTTGGACAGTATATAATAAATAAAGAGAACAGGACACAACTTTTCTTTCGCTTCTCTGATTCGTTCCGTTTTGTTGTCTCTATTTCTTCACTTAACTCTGTCACTCTTTCGAAATATGCACAAACGTGGTATGCTCCATAGGGTTTGTCACATAGTGGCCCCGTGCGCTGACATGCACTAACATGTGCAGGTGGCACGGTAACCACGGTAACTGGCCAATGAGACATGATCATTATAGTGTTTCAAGCAGGCTCTAAATCACCACTCAGCCAACAGACGGGACGCAGCGCTCCACAAAATAAACTAAATATTGCATACTTATCGCAACACTTTTGATACAATATTGCGCAACGTGATATCGCAATAACGATATTGAGTCGATATATCATACACCCCTAGTGGACACCCACATATTTAACAACCGTTTCGAATGTTATCACTCCATTGAATGGGCGTCATCAGTGGGTTAGAAGAGGCCTGCTACACCTACTAGTAGGTTCAGAAGGCCGTTATCTATTCACATGGCAACAGTCGCCATTCGCTTGGTCAGAACACCTTGGCATCACTTTTTAGCGCGCTGGGAGTCCCGTTGTAAATTCAAACAAAACAGACGTTACTTGGCTAGGTTTAGGCAACATAACTATTTGGTAAGGTTAAGTAAAAGACCATGGTTTGGGTTCTGTGGTCCGGTACCTTAACCTCTACATTTTGCAGAGCTTCCATAGCGGTGGCTCGTCTTGAATTTCCCTTGCTAGGTTAGCTTTGGATTCCAAAACTAATAAACGAAAACTCTAAGGTACCGCCAACGCTGCTGGCTTACCAGTACGCTTGATCTGCAGAGGGAAATTAGCAAACAACAAAAATAGTAATATTGAAAGACATTTCCAGAACAAGCACACTGCTTTGGCTGAAAAGTATCTGGCTGGGGATATGAGAGAGAGAGAGAGAGAGAGAGAGAGAGAGAGAGAGAGAGAGAGAGAGAGAGAGAGAGAGAGAGAGAGAGAGAGAGCAAATGTACTCTTAAGAATTGGATCAAATCTCTAAACTCCAGTACTGCTGCTAGTTTTGTGGCAGCTCAGGAGATAGTGAAGCGTGGAAGCCGTTCAGACAGTAACTTCATGAAAGTTCATTAAAATATCAGAGCATCTATTCTCACAGTGCTCTCCTCCGCCCACAGTAATGGGAAGGCTACTTTCAGGTTGCCGAACCCTGCTCTAAAACACCAGGACAAACGTATCTTTTAGCTGCAAGAATTACAAAATCGTCAGTCCATCCAACACTTTCATCATGAACATTGTAGCCTATAGGGGGCACTAGCAGGTTATTAGAATTTTAGGCAGTTTTATTAGTCACAGTCCGCGCGCACACAGTCTCTCTGACATTGCATGGCCAATTAAAGTCCTATTTCAGCCAACTGGATCAAGGTGGAAGGCAGTGGGGAGAGAAAAAGTGAAAGCAGGAGATCCAAGTGGGCGGCACACTAATGCCTCGGGGTAGATAATGTAATGAATGTGTATCACTTGTTAGAAAGTGAGTGTGTGTGTGTGTGTGTGTGTGTGTGTGTGTGTGGTTTCTGCATTTGACACCAATCTAGCAGCAGAAGAAGCAGCAGTAAAATACAAAAAAGAGACGTGGGCGTGTAAGAGGGAGAACAGACTTAAAGCTAAACACACACACAGATATAGACATCAATATTTCAAATTCCTTGAAAGCACAAATCCATCCATGATTCATAGTCAGACTACATAAGAGACAAGAGATGCAGATACAGACTGGCAGAGCATCCTGTGGTCAGAATACACACTACAAACAGAGGCTCTCCGTTTCTGTGGTGAACTGAATCATTGACGGGGGTGTGTGTGTGTGTGTGTGTGTGTGTGTGTGTGATGTGAACTCCGTAATGAATGCTGATGCCTAGCTTGGTTTAGCCTCTTAACTCGCAGCATATTGTTTGCACTCTGATGTTTTATAACTTTTAGTCTTCTACACCAGGCTCTGTTGGCTTTACTAAATGAAAGAGCATCATGGGATGATCAGCTGTAGTCATCTCATCTCTTCTCTGAGGCAAGTCTCCACCTTACCGCTTTATTCACGCCTACCTGGGGAGGAAGCAAACTTCCACCTGAATGCTAAAAGAATTTCAGGCCTTTACGGGAGAGCAATTTCAGTTTTTTTGGAAGTTGAAGTCAGTCTTAGAGTCTTAAGTTTTTTATTAGCAAGTCTCAAGTCCTTAAGAACTTGTTCAAGTCAAGTCTCAAGTCCTTAGGGGCAAGTTCAAGATCTTAAGGACAAGTTCAAGTCAAGTGCGACAGAAAACTGATTTGACAGATAGTCTAGCTAGCTGTCTGGATTTACCCTGCAGAGATCTGAGGAGCAGTTAACCATAGTCCTCAGAAATCAACCGGAGTTTAAAATTACAACACAAAGAAAGCGGCAGATAACGGACATCCAGCCGAAAAAAGAGTGACATCCAGCAGAATTTCCATTGGCAACAGAGCAATCCCAGAAGTGGAACGTCGTGGATATAGACTAGCATGGGAATGGCGGACTCCACCACGCATGCATCCATACGTTCATGCAGTCACACACACCCAACATCAAAAACACCTCCATGCCAATTTCAGCTTCCTAGGGCCGCCACATGGTGGTGGTGGTCGACCAATCAACAGAGTGGACTAGAGCTGCTGGTCGCAAATAAGTCTGGAACGATGACTGTTCATTTACTGGATAATCACCGGAACATCCGGCGGCGCCTTGCAAAACTGCGTTCGTTTTAGGAAACAACAACCTTTGAGCTAGCAAGCTACACACTAAAAATGGCAAGTTTTGACGAAAATTTGGATCGTGCAACAGGGCAGGCCTGCTTTGTTCTTTTTGTGAAATATTGTAAAGATTTACAAAGAATATGTTTACGGCAATTACTGATGGACCAATGGAGGGGATCGCTGTGGCCGAAGCACACATGGTAAGAGAGAGATAAGAGAAAATGTGGTTTAACCATGTAATCAGCTAATTTAAATAGCTCACGTTACTGTATTATGTGAACAGTTATTTTCATTTTATGTTAGGCTCTTCGAGATGAACTGCGCCTCGCCTGTAAAGTGGATGAGAGCAGGCGGCAGCAGCAGCAAGGGGCGGTGACAAAAATCCGCTGTCAAGTCGGACAGTTTCCAGCCATTTCCAGCAGCCTTCAGGCTGAACAGGAAGTCACAGAAACACTGTGGTCCAATTCCGATTTAATAAAATGTTATCAGACCCATATATCAGCTCCTACAGTCTCTAGTTGTTTAAATTATGACAGAGTAGCTGTCAAAATGCTCTACATGTGATCTGTTGCTGATTTTAATTAACACGTAGATGATCCGTAATCTGAACAGATTTAGTCTCTCTGACTTCTAAACATAACTATCAGCCACACAACATGTGGTTTGTACAGAATAACCCTTTAAATCAGACAAATAGCAGTTAAAATCCCTTCAATTCAAAATAAAAGAAAGTTTATATAAAACGTCATCATGTCGATTCTGAACCAATCAGCTGTTAGATCAGCTGACAGGCCGTCGTTTCCCAGCATGCCCTGGGTCCGCCTGGGTCTTGCAGTCGGTGAAAAGCAACTGCGCTGCCTGCGTCTCAGAACTGCGGCCGCCTTGATCTCGTGAGGTTATCGTTGCCCACGTGTGCATGATGTCAGAGCAAGTTGGTGTCAAGTTGAACACAAATCTAACCGGCATGCATTGGGCGGCGATTGCCGGTGATCGATTCTGCGCTGACCTGGCTCATCTCGAACGAGCCTATTATGTGGCATTTTCATTTGCGGGGTGCAAATGTTCCAAAGAAAGTTCCTTCCCCAGACAATTTAGCAGAGCCACCGTCTTTGCGATGGGAGCTTAGCGCTGCCCAAGATGATTGTGATTGGTTTAAAGAAATGCAAACAACCCGCGAGTTTTTTTTCTCCTATCCAGGAATGTATGTGTGGAGGAGCCAGAACTTACTACAAAGCACTGTGGAGATAGGTCTGGCAATGCGAGTAGCAACTAAAAGTCTTACGTCCTTAAAAACAACTACAAGTACTGGTTTTTCATCTTCTCCTGACTCGAGGAGAGTGTGAGGTCGATCTGAGTGGATGAAGAGCCTCAGTTTGTCACTACTGCAGCCAGCAGGTCAGACACAAATCCCCTTATAGCTCTGTGATGAAGAGATGATGGAATAGCTGAATAAAATCTACCTCCTCGCCGTTTTAAGCAGCCTCGGCCAAGATGACAGGTCGTCCTCGGAGCCCCTCGCTTGGATCGATGAAGCCTAGTTGATGTCACTCAGCGTTTGGAGACTGGTTTCTGCAGACATTTGGGTGACCGGCAGGTATCAATTCTGAGGAAAGACACAGAAGTTTAAAAACTTTGGTCTTTTCTTTTGTCTACTTTACTTATTCATTTCTTTTTTGTATTTTTCTTCCCGTCTCTGTTATGATCTAAAGACATAAGGGACCAGAAAAGAGACAGAGTGCTGCAAAGCGTGTTTGTACGTGTGTGTGTGTGTGTGTGTGTGTGTGTGTGAGCTAACTTTTCAAGTGTAAAACAGATTGTTTCTCTCCTCTTTGATTGTATCTGTACGTCATGTCGTTTATGTCGTCATTTATCTCCACAGAAGTGTGTGTGTGTGTGTGTGTGTGTGTGTGTGTGTGTGTGTACACTAACCATGCGGAAAGTGTGTATGTGTGTTTGTCATACTGTGTTCCCCGTTCACATGCAGCCTTCTACATCCATTTATTTTCTTAATGTGTCAGGTTTCTGCGTGTCTCGTATTCTCTCACCATACTGGAGTTGTCAAACTGGTTTACAACTATTAAAGTGCTCGTGCGTCTCTGTGTGACGCTGATTAAAAGTGAGAGGTTTTTGATTGCATCAACCCTCCATGGAATTAACACACACGCACGCACGCACGCAATTAAGCATTTATCTTCTACATTACATATAACAGGATCCAATCCAGGAGGCTCAATGCTGCGTTAACAAACTAGCACTTCACTGTTTACTCTCCAAATTTGAATGTATGCAGATGAAGGTGAAGTAAAAAGATGAATGAGCTTGTTTGTGTTTGGAGGTTGGAGCTCTCCCAGTAAAACCAGAGGAGCCCCTTCTTGAAACCAGCAGCTGCGATGGGGAAAATATAAGATAAAAGTGTGACTGGTGGATTTATTTTTGCACCATCTGATCATTTCCAGCCACAAAACATTCACAGGTCAGGCTCAAAAAGATGAGCAAAGTGATTTCAGATGACTACCTTCCAATTCGTCACAGTTCATACAATAAAAGTGCCATGAAGCGAGCTGGCTGGCACACCCTCCTCTGACTCCACCTGTCGGCTGTCTCCACATCAGAACATTTACACTCCGACATAAAGAGCATGAACTTTTATCCAGCAATTGTCTGACAGAAATGAGTAATGTGCTGCACCTCTCACCCTTCTTCAGGGTTTGTTTTGGCAAAGAAAAAGAGCCACTCCACATCCCAATACTACAAACAACAACGTTCACACCTAGTCGCATTTAATAAAGAAACAAAAATCAAAGCTTCCGTGCAGGTGAAAGGGCTCAATTCAAGTAGTTAGGTTCTGCAAGTTGAAGCATCTTAGTTAGCAAGTAACCAAGTTAAATAAAGACTAATTTAACAGGCTGAAACTCAGCGAACCTACTTCATCAGGACTGTATGTGTGTGGTTACATTACATTTGAGACTAAAAGGGGGTTTCATGGCCTTTAAAAGAGCATATATGCCTCAAAAATTCTCAGTGCATCCAGTAAGTAGCCTACTGAGATGTGTTTAGCCTAGCCCAGCTTAGTAAAACAACTGGAAGCAGGAGAAAACTGCTAGCATAGTGAAAAGAAAATACTTTTTCATGTTGTATCTTTTTATTTACTGAATGTGTGTAAAATTTGCAGCATCTGCAAATTTGTTTAGCAGCTTCAGAGGCTTCTTTAGCTAGGCTAGCAGTTAGCAAAGCTACAGAACGTCAGAATTAAAAGCTCTTAAAATGGCACATTTACACTTTGTCATTCTTTCCCATTTAGTCATTTTACTAAAACAGCACATGCTCCTACCTTCACAGCAGGTGGACAACATTTTGTGGTTTTAGGAGCAGCTAGGCTAGCAGTTCCACCCTGCTTGCAGCCTTTGAGCTAAGCTAGCTGCACACACCAAAGCTATCTCTGTCCAGTTGGTTAGTAGCCTTCAAGGCGGCAGTAATTTACAAAAAAAAAAAAAGTTAAGATACAAAAGCTTACTGGCATGGGTAGCAAGTCCAAACAGAATAAATAGAGACTCCACAGCTGAACAGGAATGGGGCAGGTATGTTAGGGTTCAGAGGCTAGAAAGCAAAGAGGAGCAGCAGGAGATGGGCTGGTATAAATACTGATTGGGAATGAGGAACAGGTGTGCAGGAGGATGTAGGTAGATGTTAGGGGACTGGGAGTGGTGGGAAAGTCTGGAGGGAATCTGGTGGACAGGTGGAGAAAAGCATGTCTGAAAAAAAGAGGCAGCCATTGGGCCTCATGCAGCATCATTCTCTTAAATTTCTTTCATATTTTCTTTTAATATTTTAGAAAAAATAAGGGAAGTTAATTCCAGATGCAACGAACGTTCGGAACTGTCCAAATCTACTGTTACCCAGGTGTGCCGAGTGATGAATCCCACTTGATCATAATTGTTTATTACCCACTATGTAAGGGCAGGTGTTGTGACGTGTGCAAATACTCTGGCACAAAAATTGAAGAGATGCCACCAAAAAAGGCTAAGCAAGATTTTTTTTTTTTTTTTTTGGGGGGGCTTTTTCCCCTTTATTCAAAAGTGGATAGACATAAAAGGGGAAGAGAGAGGGAATGACACACAGCAAAGGGCAGCAGGTTGGATTCAAACCCTGCGCTGCTGCAGGACTCAGCCAACATGGGGAAAATGCTCTTACTGGGTAAGCACCACCCTAGCAAGATATTTTTTAAACAGGATTTTCCAGAGCGCCAGTACAAACACAGCTGAAACATAATCATTTAATACATACATATAATAATCTATGAAACATAATAATTACTTTTTTTTCTTTTTTTATGTTCCCCAAATTTAAAACTTATGTTTCATTGCGTTGGACAAACTATTTGTGGACTGTAAAAACAAAAAAAAGTTTTTTCTTCTTCTTTTTCTTACAAACAAGTGGCGCCGCTACTATAAACGTTAACGTGAGACGCAATTGCTGCTTGAACAAACAAACTATGGGAGTGTTTGTCTGGCACTATTGTCTCACTTTACTACTACATGTCTTGTGACCTAAACTTTGACCAATAAACCAATGCAGAGGGTGACAAGTGTGTGCGGGGAATTTTCTCTTTTCTTTTGAAATTGAGACTGAACGTGTTCCATAACACACGAGAAAAGGACAATTCTAGAACCTAAGAGGGGAATTAATTGCCACTTTAGCCATGTGGTCCCATTAACCCCCAGTCTGAGCCGCTAAAAGGCTACAGGTGTTCAAAACACTGTATGTTTCTGTATTTATAGTGGTGGAGACTGGTGGTAGGAAATGAAAGGAGACAAACAGACAAACAGACAGTTTGTTCATTATTCTAATTTCCTCCTAATGGCTGCATGGTTGATGCATCAGCATCTGGCACCACACTCACAAACACACACACACACACACACACACACACACACACACACACACACACACCGCTGTGATAATGCAGCCATTGAATCTAATGACAGCGCGCTGCTTGTCGTAATGAGACTCCAGTTTGTTTTACTCCAATCCGGAGCAAAGCATGATGGGTAAACTGACTCGTTGGGCGACAATTAGCTTCTTGTCGCCATTGAAATGACTCAACTGTTTGTCCTTACAAACAGTTTACCTCAAAGAATGGCTGCTTTAAAACAGTAGGTGCTGGTCCAGTGTCTCCTTGGCTCAGCTCAGAGTAAATGTGATGTTGGGTTGCCAGATAGTAAATAAAGAAGCCACCGGGTTGCCAGGTCATCAGTAAGACTCTTCCTCTGCAAATTGGGTTGTAACTCAGCACGGTGAATAATGTCAAGTGTGTGTGTGTGTATGTGTGTGTGTGTGTGTGTGTGTGTGTGTGTGTGTGTGTGTGTGTGTGTGTGTGTGTGTGTGTGTGTATGTGTCATGCTCAGACAGAGGCACTTGAACTAAATTGCCCCCCTGGTACCCACAATGCATCTGGAGCTGGCAGGAGTGTCTGAGTGGCTGTCTGTGTGTTTAGACCTCTCGATGCCTCAGAATAACACACAGCTGCTTCATTGCGACCACTCCGTCGTTGCTATAGTAACCGGCAGGCCTGATGATGGATAAACTCGCAGTCGGACGGTGACTTTAGATACGGGGGCGTGGACTGTTTAAACATCGGGTCCTTATAGTGTTAGCATGACAACAGTGAGCACACCTGTCAACCATAGAGATCAATAAAGAACCGTGTGAGCATTTTTTTTTGTGGTGTTTTGTTTGTGACTTTTTTTATTTAGAGCGTGACCACATTTGCGTTATCTTGAGAGGTAAATGAGCGGTCAGGTGATGCGTTTCAAATAGCGCGAAAGTGGATGCTGAGGAGGCAAACGGAGGCTGGCCACTGGAGGACTTATTTTATTTCTTTGTTCCAACTTCCAAGTGGCTGATAGCCTACGTTAGTCATGAATAAATTATGTTAAACAAATTATAAATTACTCATTCTTGACAAAAGGCAAAAGAGCTGTGTGCGTGCACACATTTTAATAATGTCGGGCTGTAAATGGGTTCAGGCTTCTAAAAAGCAGTCAATCAAAATGTACTTGTCGGGCTCGGGCCTTGTTGGGCCCCGATTACAGCTCTACCCCTGACCACAGCCAAGAGGGGGAACCATAGACTGGAAAAGTGCCTTAAACCTGAATTCTATCTAATTTCCAGCAGGGGACGACTCCACTGGCTCCAAAAAGAAGTCAGTTCCCATAGAAGTTGATGAGAAAATGACCGTACTTCTCACTTGATTTATTATCTCAGTAAACATTTTCATTATGAGTTGATGGTCTCAATCGCTTGTTGGAAGTCTTTTTGCCAATCCAGCATGATGTTCATTTTGTAAATTATGGTCCTATTTATTTTAAAGTTGACAATAAAGCAGGGGATGCTTTAGGGGCGTGGCTAAACGCCGAGCTGTAAATCATGACAGAGGCTTAGCCATGCTAACCATGGCACTGCTGTGTACATTAAAATAGACCTGAACTTGTTTTTGGGGTTGTCCATGTTTCCGTCTTAAACTTCGACCCTCTCACTGTGTGTTTTCACTTCATCAAAGTTAATTGGAACATTTTGGTCGCCTACAAATGTCTTGTTCAGCGTTCTGCCAACCAAGCTAGCAACTGCTAGCGTTAGCTGGTAACTTAAGAGAACATTTTCTGTACTGACGTAAATGCAGATGAATGGCAGCAGAACCCGGAAGTCCACCTTTATAAACCAGTAAAATTCTCGTATATTGTCCATATTTAATGCTGGTCTCTAGACATTATCCTTGCACTATTGGACTTATTGCCACTACCACCATGACACACACTGTCATAGAGCACCTTACTATGCAGACTGAATCAATTCAATTCAATTCAATTCAATTTTATTTATAGTATCAAATCATAACAAGAGTTATCTTGAGACACTTTACAGATAGAGTAGGTCTAGACCACACTCTATAATTTACAACGCCCCAACAATTCCAGTAATTCCCCCAAGAGCAAGCATTAGCAGTGGCTAATGCGACAGTGGCGAGGAAAAACTCCCTTTTAGGAAGAAACCTCGGACAGACCCAGGCTCTTGGTAGGCGGTGTCTGACGGTGCCGGTTGGGGGTGTGATGAATAGTGGCAATAATAGTCACAAATAATCACAGGGTCAGTCCCTGCCCTGTCACTGCAAGCGTCTCATGCTTATACATCCCTTAGTACATTCATGTGGATTTTTTATTTAGTATCTTTTTTTTTATTGTCCATATTGTTCACGTGGATTTGTTATTTTATCATCCTGTTTATGATGTATGTGTATGTTGTGTGTGATGGCTTTAAGCTACTGGGACCTTGAATTTCCCCTTGGGGATCAATAAAGTATCTATCTATCTATCATCTATCTCTATCTATTTAAATCTCCGCTGGATGACTGGCTTCAGAATGGTTGGAAATCATGAACTTTCCCTCTTTAGCGTTTAGCTTAGCACAACGCCATTGCAACCATAAACAACACTGGCTTGGCTGCGTCATCCTCCCCAGCTCCACCCTCTTGTTAAAAATTGTCACATCCGGTTGCAAAAAAACCAAGATGACTTCAAACTCGGGGCAGTCCACAAACCAATGGATGGGGAGAACATGTCAAGTTTCAACCTTTCATTAGCTGTGCTATTCTTTAATAAAAACGGACCTATACAACATGTGGATATATTTACCACTACTGTGTCAGCTGATCTGTTTTAAATACTGCAGAGAGGAGAGGTAGAAGAAGAAACAGCCACAACTTAAAGATCTTATTATCTTGAAATGTTGGTGTTAAGGTCATTTCATGATTTCCCCAACACGTGTAAATATCTATGGGCTAGTGAATCCTTTGACTGACAGGTATCTCGGCCTATCATCATCATGCCGTTGTGTTTGTCACCTATATGTGTTTTATTTCAGGATACATAACCGAGGTAAACATTGGTTTCTTTTCATTTCCCCTGAGCTTGACTCAGCTTGTTCTGCTCTGTCAATTAAACACAAACACACTCCGGCAACACAGCAAACATCACGATGGTTGAAAGAGAGAAATGCTGCAACATCTGTGTGGATACAGATAGTAGATGCAAGCAAAGAGAGAGACAGTAACACACTCATGTTCAGGGTTGTTTTAAATATTGAGGTGAAAAAGTAGTTATTCATTTAAAACACATACACACATTCACGCACGTGCACACGCACACACACACACACACACACACACACACACACACACACACACACACACTTCCCTCTTTTCTTCAGGCAGTCATTTGGCCCTTTTGCTTAACCTCTATTATATCCCTGAGCGTGAATGTGCATACACACGTGTTCACACACACACACACACACACACACACACACACACACACACACACACACACACACACACACACACACACGCACGCACGCACACACACACACATGCAGCCTCGCTCTGAGTGCAGTGTGGAAGGCGTGGGCTGCTTCTTCAGGATACATCTCTGTGCAAAGATGATGGATGGAGGATATAAAATCCATCTCTGCAGGCCATTTAGAAAAGAAATGAACACAGACACTGAAGGAGACGACAGATAGATACATAGATAGATAGATAGATAGATAGATAGATAAAAGGAACTGTGCCGTAAAAAAGGCTTTTGTCATTAGATTTATTAAAGGGTTTGTTTTATCCCAACCTTTATCTGACCAGGATGTTCCCCTGAGACGTGAATCTGTTTTTTAGAGAAAGTGAAAATGGCAGCTCAGTGATGTTTGATAACCTCACATGGAGACAAGAAGAGAGAAGAAGAGAGAGCAAATTAAAAACATTAAATGTATAAAAACCACACAAGAGTTTATGTTTGAAATCCCTCAGAGGAATTAAATTTCCGCTCCGCTGCTGTTTTTTTTTATCACTGTCAAAACATGTCAGAAACATTAAGCAGCTGCGCCGACTGATGGCAATATTTTACATTTATGTATTTTGAATTTGTATTTGTATTATTTGCATTAGTTGCACTAGTATCTGAGGGGACTGCAGACGGAAAGATTTGACCTGCTTTAGCAACTGTTGCTAAATCAGGTCAAATCTTTTCTGTTTGTTAAAGGTTAATGTTTTATCTACATAACTGAAACTATGAAAAATCAAAACCACCCTGATCTGAATCACATGTGAACGCATACGAGTAATCTGACTGTTTTTTCGTTGCTCTCAATGTATAGAAACGTTATTGTGATACGACAAAGACAAACATAATCAAACAAAAGCAGTTCCTTTGAAACGTAATTGACAATGTAGTTTAGTTGTAGGTCTAATGTCATTTTTAAGAGACAACGCTGGATATACTCACTTCTCAGCCTCCCCGGTAAAGTCTACTCCAAGGTGCTGGAAAGGAGGGTTCGGCCGATAGTCGAACCTCAGATTGAAGAGGAACAATGTGGATTCCGTCCTGGTCATGGAACAATGGACCAGATCTTTACTCTCGCAAGGATCCTGGAGAGAGCCTGGGAGTATGCCCAACCGGTCTACGTGTGTTTCGTGGATTTGGAGAAGGCGTATGACCGGGTCTCCCGGGAGATACTGTGGGAGGTGCTGCAGGAGTATGGGGTGAGGGGGTCTCTTCTCAGGGCCATCCAATCTCTGTACGACCAAAGCGAGAGCTGTGTCCGGGTTCTCGGCAGTAAGTCAGACTCGTTTCAGGTGAGGGTTGGCCTCCGCCAGGGCTGCGCTTTGTCACCAATCCTGTTTGTAATATTTATGGACAGGATATCGAGGCGTAGTTGGGATGGAGAGGGGTTGCAGTTCAGCACTCACTGGATCGGTTCGCAGCCGAGTGTGGTATATATAAGGAGATAACATAGGCACAGGCTAATTATTGCTAACTAAAATGCTAGTTAACATTAGTAATTAAACTTAAACAGCTAATGTAAGTCCAAACTGCCTGCGAGCTTCTCCTGTACTATACGGTAATTTCTCTACTATGTGACAGTAAGTCGCGTGGTTATGACACAATCGTTAGCCTATTTTTATAAAAACGTCTGCTACAGAGCCATAACGTGAGGTACAAGGTAATGGAGCCTTTTATACATTGTCGTGTTTCTTTAGAATTAAACAATGGACAAATAAAGTCTTTAAATGCTTCAGATGTAAAGTTATTCGCTGTCAAAGTGACGCCAAAATGAATGGCGGTCAATGGAATGCTAACGTTGGGTGATCGCTTTGTAGCATCAAAATGGCGCCATAGGAGGTTCGAACTCTGAAGCGAAGCTTACCCCCTTGGGTTGAATTCGTTTACAACAAAGATGGCTGCCGCTGGAGAATTGAGATGTGCCATCGCGTCTGTTATAGAAGATATCGACGCATTCATTTAAAAAAGAGGAACAGAGAATTTGTCGATCGGAAATATGTTTTTGCTGTCCTTCCTACGGGATTCGGCAAAAGTTTAATTTATCAGCTGGCCCCGATGGTCGCTAAGAAGATGGGGGGGCAATGAAAACCCTGTGGTCATTCCGTTGCTCTGATTGGTTGGAGGTCTATCCAATTGAGTGCAGAGGCATTTTATTTCCTGGTTGTGTTGAAACACGCCCCATAATCACAGCCCAATGGAGCAGCATCAGACTCCTATTCTGACTAGAATCTGAGTATGACCACGTCAGGCTAGCAGATGTTAGCTGTAGCTAATATGTGTGCGTGGATAGAGCTCTACATATGTTTTTGTGTGACAGCAACTTTATGGTGGTTTGTGTCACATACATCTGTGGAACAGATAAACTAAATTTTAATTACTACAGCTGTCTACACAAGTCTTTGTTTAAATGTTGCCTCATTGGCACCACTTAAAGTATGCCAAATTATATATCCGCAGCTCCTGTTTGCAGTGTACTTAGAAAATGATCACTGGATTACTTTGATACTGAAGAAAACTGAAAAATGTATTGATTTGTTAGGCAGTGTCTTTTTTCTATGATTTCTAAGCTGATTTATGGATGTTTATTAGCAATGGACATCAGGGATAAAGACATCTCCTGAAAGTGTAAGTCTGAATGATTTCAATATGTTTCATGTCTGTGTGTTCAGATTTGACTGAGTTATGTCTCTGAGAAGGAGTGTTAAATTCACTTGACGCAGTATCTTTGTATCACCTTCAACTCTCCTGTGGAGGCTTTCTCTTTAGTCTTTGAATGCCCATGTCTATTACGCATCTTTAGCCCTAGGAGTACACAGCACTTTCCTCAGTGAAAAAAAGATCTAACCATTTGAGAGAATTAAACCAGATTAACTTCTTCAACAGAAGTGTGTTATCTATTATCATAAAATAATACATAATATTGTTGACCAATCAGGTAAAAACTCTGAGTAATGTGTCATCAGAGCCCGAGGGTTTATATGTTTGAATCTAAAATGTTGCAGCCAACAGTTAATGCAGCAAATGAACCGCTTTACTGAAGGACTGATCACATGCTGCAGTGTGTGTGTGTGTGTGTATATGTGTGTGTGTGTGTGTGTGTGTGTGTGTGTGTGTATGTGTGTGTGTGTGTGTGTGTGTGTGTGTGTGTGTGTGTGTGTGTGTGTGTGTGTGTGTTTCCGAGAGAGAGTGAGGGAGACAGATCAGTATTGGATTTTGAGTCGTTTATATTCAGCGGGGGTTTGCAGCAACTCACTGCTACAGTATAACACACATACACACACACACACACACACAC
Organism: Sander lucioperca; assembly: GCF_008315115.2. Classification (NCBI taxonomy): domain Eukaryota; kingdom Metazoa; phylum Chordata; class Actinopteri; order Perciformes; family Percidae; genus Sander; species Sander lucioperca. The sequence continues at coordinate 18,432,240 of NC_050192.1, read as the reverse complement.
ACACACACACACACACACAAACACCCACACACACACACACACACACACACACTGCCCACCTCATATATATAAAATTGTTATAAGTTATTGTTCAATGGCGTGTTTCTGCGGCAGCTTCTACTGAATAAAAACCTCTGATTCAATTCAAAACGCTATTGTCCCGTGAGTAAGATTTGGTTTGCAGAAATGTTTTTCACGATGAAAACAATAAAAACACATAAAAACGGACACAGCAGATGCAGAGCAGCGTGATGCGATGAGAGCTGAGCGAATAAGAGTCAAACCTGCAGCGTGAAAATCAAGTTTAATAGTTACAGCGAGCATTGAGCTGAGAGAGGAAATCTGCTGAAGTAACAGTTAAACATGATTATAGGGGCAGGAGCCCTGCTGCTGGAGCCCCCTAGAGACTGCAGAGGTCATTACATGCAACAATATGGAAGATGATGAACAACAAACTATCATATAAGTGCTCTTAGAGCCTTTAGTCAGCTGCTACTGCTGCTGCACCAACATTTACAGTTTTAGTAAGAAGTTTAGGAAAGCTATAAAGAACAGATGGAAAGCACGCTGGATCAATTCAATGAATTTGTTTATTTATTTTTTTTTAAGAAACTCTGGTGTGCCATGAACTGAAATAAGAACTCCATCAAGTTCCAGTAAAACATAACATTCTTTTTTGCTGCAGATTTTTGCAGTTGTGTTTGAACTTGTGAACAAACAGTTGTTTATTTGCACATCCAGCAGTTTAAGAGCAACTTGACGATTCAGTAGGAGTCTTTGTGTTTGTGTCCACCTGATGGATGTAAAGTTATATTTAAATCATTTATTAATATGTTCTTTTACTAGATATTTACGCAGCTAAAAGACATATTTAGCATCACAGAGATTAGTTTTGTTAAGGCGTTCACGAACTGCTAGCTGACGTTAGTTTATCGGTGTTGCCAGATCTCGCGAGAGTTTGGTCCTGAGCGTAGACTGTAAATTAGTGGACAGAGCATGTGTGATGTCATCCATTGGTTTGTGGAGATCTGATATGAGTCGTCGAGTTTGATGTTATGGGCGCAGCCATCCTGGTTGCAGATGTGACGATTTTAGACGAGAGGGAGGAGTGAGGGAGGAGCTGCTTACACACTTTCATTAGCAATCACATCATAGCCACGCCCTAAAACACCCCCTGCTTTATCGCCAATTTTAAAATCAACGAGACCATAATTCAAAAAATGAGCACCATTCTGTGTTGCAGAAGACTTAAAACTAGTGATTGAGACCATAAACTCCTTATGTACATGTTTACTGAGGTAATAAATCAAGTGAGAAGTTGGTCACTTTCTCATAGACTTCTACAGAAACCGACTTTCTTTTGCAACCGCACGTGTCGCCTCCTGCTGGAATTCAGATAGAATGCAGGTTTAAAGCACTTCCGCATTTGCAGCACTTCGCTGAACCGGATGCGTTGTCCATTAATATTAAAAGTCTATGGTCCTGAGACAGAAACAGGTCTCAAACAAAGTTAATTTTCTCCTGATGTGTCCATCTGAAAAATGCCATTTTAGTGTCAGAATGTTCTGGAGATATGTGGCTTGTGAAGAATGGGAACAATATTTACTTTGGTGACTACGGGGCGAAATAATTGCTCATATTCTGTGTTCATGTTCACTTCTCCCATTGGAATCCATACACCCAGGACCTGCTGCTAGTCTCCTGAAGAGGCGTGGCCGTGGAGAAACCAACATGACACAGATACAGGAAAGTACTCTGATTTTGGGCGTCTCGGTTCTAAACTGTCTCTGATAACTGTAATGGCACTGTAGCTGCACTTTCTACCCATATATAGTGTAGTTGTGACATCACAACCGAAGTCAAGTCCTCACGGCTCGTTTAAAGGCACAGTTTTTGAATACAGGCTGTGTGCATTTCTCTTTGGATTGAGCGTTTTTATACTTTCAATGTATTTATATAGCACCATGATCTGCTTCAAAACAGACATGGGAATCTCACTTTTTTATTTGCAATGTGGGATCTTTAAGGTCATTTTAATGCAAAAATGGCAGAAAATCACTGTCTTCAGCCTCTCAAATATGGATATTTCCTTCTTTTCTCTGTTTTTTTTTATCATATTAAACTGAATAATTTTTTGGGGTTTGGACAAAACAAGACATTTAAAGACATCAATTTGCACTTTGAGAAATGTTTCACTATTTTCTGACAATTTATAGACCAACCGATTACCGCCCTGCTCTAGAGGTTCATCACTACATTGTCACACGGTTTTCTCGTCATCATTTGATACATTCGTAGTATAAAAACTTGTATCTGTTAAATATGAGGCTGCAGCCAGCAGACGGTTAGCTTATAGCTTAGCACAAAGACTGGAAACAGGGGGAAACAGCTAGCCTGGCACAGTCTAAAGGTAATAAAATCCCAAAACCAGCACCTAAAGCTCACTAATTAACACCTTGGGCCCTATTTTAATGCTCTAAGCGCACGGCGTGAAGCACATGGCGCAGGTGCGTTTAGGGCGTGAACAAATCCACTTTTGCTAGTTTGACAGCAGCGGGCCATGGTTCAAAAGGGTTGTACTTGGTTCAAAAGGGTGTCTTCATTAATTCATAGGTGTGTGTTTGGGCATAGCATGCAATAAACCAATCAGAGATCATCTCCCATTCCCTTTAAAAGCCAGGCACGTTTGTACCTTGGCACATTGCTATTATGATGGCGGATTTGCACCGTAATATTTTTATTTGTAATCTTCTGCATGTTCTGTGTGTGTGTAACAAGCATAGTGTGTGCGCGCTGTGCACGAGCCTAGGAGCATTTTACTAATGCTCTGTTAAAATAACAATGAAATGCTGCGTTATTGACTTTAGACCAGGTTTTTGTTGGTCAATGGCGCGATCACTTCCCGCTGCCTCAAGATAGCAATACGCCAAAAATTCACCTGAACACACCTCCCTGTAAGACCAGCAGGCCCATGGGCGCACAGATGGGTGCAGGTGCATTTGCTATTTAAATGACGCGGGCGCTGGACGGGAAATTGACAACTGTATCGGGTTTTGCGCTGCGCTGCACCGGGTGCAAGATAGGACCCTTACATCTTAATCCGGATAAAAAACAAAGAATCTGCTTATGAAGTGCATCCTGTGTTTCTGTTTGTCTTTGTCACCGTTTCTAATTTACACCAGGAGACATTTTTCAATGTGTGTGTGTGTGTGTGTGTGTATATTGAGAAACAGAAACAGTAAATAGTGATGAAGCAGCAGAGTTCAGTTCAGTCAGCTAAATGCTAATCACACGTCCAAACTAAACCTGCACTCATCAATCCTCCTTTCATCCCTCCTTCATTATTTTTCTTTTCTCCTCCCTGCGTCTCTCATTGTTCTTCAGCTGCTTTCCTTCCCTTCTTTTTTATTTCCGTTCTTCACACTTTCTTCTCATTACAAATCATCGTCTGCCCGTTACTTCGTTTCCAGTATTCCTCCCTAAATCCTCTTCTCTCCTCTTTCTGTTCTTCTTCCAACCTTCATTTTCTCATCTCCTATTTCTTCAGACGGTCCTCTGCCATCTTCCCCATTTCTCTTTTCATTTTTTACTTTCCACCTCTGCTCCTTTCATCTTTCTCCTCTCGCCTTTCATTCCCTCCTCCTATGTTTCTTCCTTCTCTCCTTGCATCTCTCATTCCTTCTCTGCATTATCTTTTTTATCAGCCCTACATTTTTCCTCCCTCTTTCCTCGTTTCCTTTTGTCTGTCTACTCCTAATTTTTTTCCTCTTTGCTTGGTTCCTCTCCTTCTCCCCATTTATCTTTCATTCCTTCACATTATTTCTCTCCTCCTTTCTTTCAATCATCTTGGGCTCTTTCTTTTCCTTTCTCTTGTACCTCACTCCGTCTTCAGTCTTTCTCTTCTTGTTTCACCGTCTTCACTCCTTCCCTCCTTCTTCCCTACCCAATGTCCTTTTCCTGTCCTCATCTCTCCTTCCTGTACTCCCCTCCTATTTGTTTGATCCTACCTCCTATTTTACATTTCTACTTTGCTTTTGTTTTTCCACTTTTCATTTCTTCCTGAAGCTTTCTTCCTCTCTTTTCTCCCTCCCTCTTTCTCTCCTCCTACTTTCTTTTTTGCTTCCCTTCTTCTCATTCACTCCTTGTCTTCTCTCCTTTGTCCTTTCCGCCTTCTCCAGCCATCATGTCTTTGTTTCCTATATTCCTCCTTTCCCTCTTTCCCTTTTCTTTCCATTTCCCCCCTTTTTCAGTCTCTCTTCTTGTGTTTCGTCCTTCATTTTCAACTTCCTTCTCTCGTCTTCCTACCTCTTCTATTTATTCTTCCTTTCCTTTCCTTTCCTGCCCTCTTCCAGCTTTCCTTATTTGCTCCTTTAACCTCCTTTATTCTGTTCCTCCTTCTTTTCTTCCTTCACTCCACCCTTTCACCTTCTTCTCATTAATTCCTTCCAGTATCCCTTTGTACCTTCCTCCTCTTCTTTCCTTCTTTCCCTTCTTCTCACTCATCATTATCTCTTGTTTCATACGACCAACTCCTCCCTCCCTCCTTTTTTGTTTTTCCCTCTCTCCATCTTTCCTCCTTCGTTCCCATCTCTTAGTTTCCTTACCCTCTTTCGTTGCACTCTTCCTCTCCTCCTTCCTTCCTTTAATCTTGTGTCTCTTCCTTCACTTATTTTGTACTTTCCTAACTCCATCTCTCCTCTTTTGGTTGTTCTCTTCTTATGCTTCTACCTCTTTCCTTCTACTTTTTTTCTTCATTTGCTCCTTGATCTCATTTCCCTCCTTCCTTTCATCTCTCCTTCTTTTACTCCTCTCCTATTTCTTTAATCTTCTTCTACCTTCTTCCGTTTCCTTTTCCTTCAATTCCTACTTCCAATTCCCCATCCTGCTTTTCTCCTTTTCTCCGCATTTTATATTCTCGACTTCTGTTTCCACCTTCTCCTCCTTTGTTCTTTCCTCTCCTCCTTTCATTCTCAGTAACTACTCCATTCTTTGTATTCCTGTCTTTCATGTTTCTTTCTCTGTTTATCATCCTCTCAATCTTTCAGCCCTCCTACTTGTATTCTTTCTCCTCTTGCAATCTTTTCTTTTTGCATCCTTCTCTCTTACTTTCTTTCTTTGCATTTTCCATCTGAAGTTGCTTCATTACGCAAACCAATGCTTTCTCCTTTCTATATCCCTCTATCACTCTGTTGCTTTTGTCCGATGTGTTCTCCTTCCTCCTTTTAATTTCTCCTTCCTATCATCTCTCTTTTGTTCATCATTCCTCCATTTTTCCGAAATGTTCCTCTTCTTTCCCAGTTTGTCAGCTTCTCCTTCCTTCCTTCCTATTTTGTATTCTTTCTCCTCTTGCACATTTCCTTATTTCCTGCTTCTCTTTGTTCAATCAACCCTTCATTTTTGCTTCCCTTATCCTTCTTTCTACCTTTCCTTCTTTGTGTTTGCCATCTAAAGTTGCCTCATTACTTCTTTCTAACAATAGTTCCTGGTTTGTACCCCTTCGTCACTGTTCATGATCCTTTGCTTTTGTTCTTTCTTTTAATTTCTCCTCCCTATCATTTCCTCTTCCTTCTCTCTTTTCTAACTTTTTCCCTTCCTCTCCTCTCCCCTCTCCCTTCCTTCCTTCCCTCTCTCCATCCTTTGAAGGCATGCCATTGATTTGATCACTAATTGTGCTGAAACAAACAGAAGTTGATTAATTCAGTTTACGCTCTCTCGCTCTGATAAATGAGACGGCGTGTGGAAAAAACTAACTTGTTAACAGGAGACAGAGAGAGAGAGAGAGAGATAGGGAGAAAGAAAAGAAGAGAGCGTGGGAGAGAAAGAGAGAGAGTGGGAAAGAGGGAGAAAGTTAAACTCTTGGTTTTGTGACCAGTAAATGGGATCACTGCCTCGTTTGGCCCTCTGGCTAATTAGAATTCAGTGTGTGTGTCCATTTGTTGGTATTCACTGTGTGTGTGAGGTTTTATATCTACTGTGTGTGTGTGTGTGTGTGTGTGTGTGTGTGTGTAGTCATTGATCAGACTGACAAAGACTTATTATGGTGTCACTTTATGTGACCCCTTTTGACCCCACTGGCGGTAAAAGTGTGTTTGTGCGTGCAGTGTGTTTGTGTGTATTTGTATACGTGTGTGTGTGTTTGTCCTGCTAATGACTTGTCAGCTTCCACCACAAGTGCTAAAGGTGATGCTTCCTCCTTCGAGACATACACACACACACACACACACAAACAAACAAACAAACAAATAGGAGCTGTGAGGAGAATATATATTAAAGGAATTAGACGTGAAATTAAAGGGATATTTCAGATGTTTTGAAGTGCAATTGTATAAGCTACTTCTCCATAGTCAGTGTGTTAGCTACAGTAGATGGAGGTCGGAAGCAGGCAGGAGTACCGACATGGAAGCTAAGCAATGTCCTGCTGTAGACGGGGGGCAGCAGCTAAAATGCATTTAAGACACCGAAAAACATCTATATCAGTTTAAGTGTAAGCTATATTTAGAATATTTTCACAGCTTCACCTTGCTGTCAGACAGCCCTTTACGACGGGGAATTGAAACCGTTATCTCTGCTCTCTTCAAAGCCACCAGACTCCTTTGACATTTTACCTCGCAGAACACGGGAGTTGCTGCCCTACCGCTGCCTCCATCGGTTACTTAGTTTGTGTTATTGTGTGACTCTGGTGAAGCCGAACCTACCCTTTCAAACACCACAATCCAACATAATGAAGAAGTAAAATACTTGTGCTGTTACAAAGTTAACAATGAAGACCAGGAAACAAAAACATACAGTGGTACGGTAAGTTTGGTCTGGATCCATAAATACAGGCACTGTAGAGTACAATGGTCCGGAGCTGACACACATAATTTGAATTTTCTGCAAACAGACCCACACTGCACATTGTCACGGATCCAGGACTGAAATTGCATTCATGCATATTCATTCTCTCCTCTCTATGTGAAGTCTGAAGAAACTTTACCCTCTGAGACTCAAACTCAGTCTGAAGACAATCTGTTGGCTAGGTGAGCTGTGAGTGCTCATTTTAAAATGTATGGAAAAGTAGAATCAGTTTTGTCGGCTGAACACCTGCAGCCAGATCTCAGGTATTACATTATTGTTGGTACAAATGTTGTATTCTCCATCCGACTATTGTTTTTATTTAACCAGGAAGGTCTCATTGACATTAACAATCTCTTTCTCTTGAGTTTGTCATGTGTCAAACTCAAGGCCTGTGGGTCAAATCCGGCCCCTCACAAATTTTGATCTGACTAGTTGTGCGCCAAACCAAAAAGACAAGAAACTTTTCAAACTGTAATTACGTGAGACTCAAAGCAGAATTATGGCTGATTTGCTGACCTGGAGACTCAGAAATTTCCCCAGAACCAGACAGATAGCATATTCAGGCTGTGAAACAGGTTGGTTGTGTGGTAGCCTACTTTTAAAAATGTAATCATTGTTTTGCTTGATTTGCTAAATTCTATGACGGCTAAGGAGCTTTTTTTACTAACTTTTTTAAAGCTTTTTGTCAATCAAATGGTCATGGTTGTGTATGTTTCTGTTTCCTGTTTTATTTTGTAGTCTGTTTTCTCCCATGTCATGTCTTGTTTTACTTCCTGCCTTGTGTTTCCCACCTTTGTGATTGTCTGCCCCACCCTGATGTGTTTCACTTGTTCCTGAGCACTCGTGTTACCTGTCCCTTGTTTCACCCATAGGGGTAAGCCTCTCCTCGGACCGCGAACCTCCTATGGCGCCATTTTAATGCTACCAAGCCATCACCTCCCGTTAGCATTCCATTGACTGCCATTCATTTTGAAGTCACTTTGACAGCGAATAACTTTACATCTGAAGCGTTTAAAGACTTTATTTGTCCATTGTTTATTTCTAAAGAAACACAACAATGTATAAAAGGCTCCATTACCTTGTACCTCACGTTATGGCTCCGTAGCAGATGTTTTTGTAAAAATAGATTGTGTCATAACCACGCAACTTACTGTCTCATAGTAGAGGAATTACCGTATAGTACAGGAGTAGCTCGCAGGCAGTTTCATCTCACATTAGCTGTTTAAGTTTAATTACTAATGTTAACTAGCATTTTAGTGATCAATAATTAGCCTGTGCCCATGTTATCTCCTTACATATACCTACGCTCTCCGTCTCTGCTAGATTGGGAATGATTGAGATTTCTCTTGGCACAGCTACCAGAAGACTTCCAACTTTCAGACACGTTGCTCACGGCACATTTACATCGTCTCTCTCAGTTGGAGGCTGCTCAGTAACACTCAGCCATCACCAGAAAAGTGCTTCTAATATCCTTCACTGGTCTCCGCCCAGAGCAACGGGATCTGTTGGTCCACTCTTATATACTGTCTATGGTTTCACCCTTGTTACCTTGTGTATTTAGTCCTGCTCCAGAGTGTCCCGGACAACATAGGCACCAATAATAATTATAGTTACAAACGAACAACATAATACAGATAACACAATTAAAATGATACAGAAGAACATAAATGGCATCTTAAAACAACCCAAAATCTCTCTAAACCCATAATAATAAGAGTTGCTCTGTAGCGCAATGAAGCTAAAAAAGTTCATCTTGCTTGTATAAAATTACCCAGATGACTGGCGCTGCTTCCGCACTGTGAGGCCCTGCACTATGCAGGCGCACTACCGGTTAAGCGCTCCACTAACTTGAATGGGGATTAAATTATTTAATTGTGCGGCTCTTGTATGTAGACTTTCCAAATGTTATAGGACCGAATGGATCAAATTCTGACAGTAAAACGAGTCATATCACGGGGGTTGTGACGTCTCTTTTGCCATGTAAGTCTATGGGAAAAAGTCTTTTTTGGGCCCCATGTCATCATGTGACAGACATAGAAGTTGTCATTCAACTGTTTGGCCGCTATTGGCATCAAAGCACAGTGCACTTTCTAGGGGCCCCTCCAAAGGGTCCCGAGATAAATCTGAAGGGTTGTGAGATGATTAAACTGCGGCCGTTTCTTTGAACTTTTCTCTTTTTTTGTGAGACATTGGATAATTGTATCTCTTTGGACTGAAAACAATAGTTTCAATGAAACCACCTGATTAGTTTCAATGAAATGTCTCGTGAAATGTGACAAGGAGCCCCAGAGAGACACTGATGGTTTTGTAAGAAGTCACAAACTAACTAACCAACTAATGGTTTAATAAATGCATTGTATTTCAAAACCTTATCACATGATGTCTTGCATAATCTGAAACAATACTACGACTGTCAAATACATGTAGTGGATATTTGCCTCTGAAATGAAGAAGTTCAAAGTGGCATAAAATAGAAGTTATTGAAGTGCAAGTGCATCAACAATGTCTGAGGACTTTACAATGTGAACATTATACCCATGTCCTTAGACCTTTGAATCAGACATGGAAAAACTCCCAAACAAACCCAAACAACCACCCTGAACAGAAATACACTGAACTCATCTGAGCTGAACAGTCAGATCCTCTGCAGCCTCTCTCTCTCCCTCTCTCTCTCCCTCCCTCTGCTGCTTTCATGTCAAGACGTTGACAGCGCTGCATGGCGACCTCCGACCTTCAGACGGCCGGCCCCTCTCCACCGCTCTCCTCCTGTACTACTCCTGAGGGACTAACCTTGTTAAATAAAGCTTCATCTAAAATAACTCCATCCTGACCATCTGCTCTGCTCCGCTATAAATCCTTCATCAAACACAGAGGAGAGAGCCGATCAATATCAAACCATCAACACTGAAAAGAAATCTGTGTGTGTGTGTGTGTGTGTGTGTGTGTGTGTGTGTGTGTGTGTGTGTGTGTGTGTGTGTTCCCTCTGCCTTATCTTTGTGCTGACGGCATCACTTTGTTAGCTAAATAAAGCAAAGTCATACGGTGAATTGAGAACGGGACCCCTGTTAACTGCATAACCTTCTCACTCATGGTAGAAACTTTATAACACAGCAATTAATAACCCACAACTAACTCTCTTAAACAGGATAACACACCACAGCACACAACATTCTGAGACATAAACAATTTGTAACACTAATAATTGTACATTTACAAATTTGCACTGCCGAACGGCATGCTGGGTAACATTATAGCTGCTAGCTAGCCAGGTAGCATAACAGTCTGTTAAGCTGGGAGAGGCTCCGGTCGCTACTGCACATTCAAGAACAGAAAAGACAGATTGGGGATGAAGATGGACCGGAGATACACCATAACAACATGTGCTCAAGAGAGGAGCTGTTCCAAAGTTTTTTCATTTAAAAAGAATCCGACAGTTTGTACAATAAAAATAGTTTAGATTCTGTTACTGTTTCATGCGTTCTCCTTCATATTACGTTATTGTATAATGTTGTGGAGCCAAGCAAACACTATAGCAATCAAAGCTTTTAGTTAACATGACATTGAAATGTTTTTTTTTTTGTTTTTTTATGTTCTATGTACTCCTGACAGTAGAATAAGTCATTATAAACATATATAAAGGCCCATTCAAGCAAATGAAAGAAAATACCATGATATACCGTGAAACCGCCAGAATCTTAAAAAATACTGCACTACAAATTTTTGGTCTTAGTGCTCAGCACTACAACTTGTGCT